>NC_083608.1:39014499-39317529 GCF_029168945.1 Cannabis sativa | reverse complement strand
CATTGAATACACCAGCACAACCACAAGAACATTCTTTGCTTCGTCTCTCGTGAGGAGCGCTATCAGTTCCAAGGAAAAATCTTTTACTTCCACTGGTGACAGCAGACACTATAGCTTGTCCTAAATGAGAAAGGCCAGTGAGCTCATGAAAGGGAACTAAGAAAAGGACTAGTCATCTAGAAGAATCACAAATTTAAGGAACCATATTGAGAAAAATTAACAATTGAAGAAAAGAAAAAATCACTTTAACAATCCATCACATGGTACAAATTCAGAATGTCACCCTATAACAGACAACAAAGTTATTCTCATTGCTCTTTTCTCCCTTTGAAATCAAATCAAATGGAACTTACTGTGGATCTCTCTTTTGAGTATTGGGAGGCAATAATTATGAGGCTGCAATCCTCCTTGGAATATAGAGTTCCTATTAAGCAGAAGATGTTGTGGTGTGACAGTTGCAGCCACATAGCCTAACAAGACAAACAAATAAATTTGAGCTATGACTGAAAAAGAGAAATCACATTAAGCACTTCATATGATTAAACAAACCTTCTTTGCATGACTCCACAAACCTAACAGCATCCAAAGTGGTTACATGTTCCATCACAACTTTCAGCTGTGGAAGCCTCTCTATTAAGGGCCGCAAAATAGTTTCAATGAAAACCTTTTCCCGATCAAATATGTCAACATCAGGATCTGTAACCTCTCCATGAACCTGGAAATAAAGTATGTATGGGAGGTTTGAATGTAAGACACATAGAATGGACTCAAAACTCAAGCTAAGGCTGCACAAGTGGCCCTAACAGCCTTGATTTAGAGCCAGAGATCTACAATTATAAACTGGATTCAGCACAAGCCTAGCATAATTGGTACAAATAATCATTACTAACCATAAAAACTAGTTTAGGATAGTGAAAGTAATACCAATAAAGGCATATTTTGCTCAACCATTTCCTCAAGGACAGGTAGACATTTCCCAAAGAGATCTGTAACCCCATCTTGAGAATTTGTTGTTGCACCAGCAGGGTACAGCTTCACACCAAATACAACTCCACTTTTTTCTGTCATACAAAATGCAACAGTTACAAATAATAACTACAATTTTTAAGTAAATAACTTGAGTGTGTATGAATAAGAGAAAAGTATATAAAGATTATAACTTACTTGCAAGCTTGATTTCAGTGGGACTTGTTGTATCTGTCAAATAAAGTGTCATAAGAGGAGTAAAGGTTGAACCAGCAGGCAGAGCTTTCAAGATGGATTCTTGATAAGCCATTGCTGCAACTGTTGTTGTGATGGGAGGTTTCAGATTCGGCATCACTATTGCCCTTCCAAACAGGGATACACTGCAGGTTTATTTGACATCAGATTTAAGATTTTGTTGCAATTATGCTAAATGGTTTTCTTCTTTTAATTCTCCAATCACAAACCTTGCTCCAACATATAACTTAATACAATACAACCATGATTTTGTGAGTTCATCAAAACTTAACTTACCTGTGAGGGACTACAGCTTTGAGAAGGTCTCCATCACGAAGGTGAAGATGCCAATCATCCGGCTGTGTTATAGTCAACTCCATCTTTTTTTCCTCCGTAATATCTAACTCACATAGTGATAGTATAAAAATTTACACACACACACATATAAAGTCAACTGGGTCGCCTAGAAAATGGGAAAATATGTGTAGTTTTACTTGGAACAAAACCGAAAGTATAGCATTTGAAAAGAGAGAACTCAAAATTTGGAAGAAGGAAGACGATAACATAGATTGATTGCTACCTGGGTTCAGTGGCAGCAGCAGCGGCACCTTCTTTCTTGGAACGAAATCAATAGAAATGTAGGATGAAGATTTGTTCTTTCACCTTTCTTCCCTCAGCATTTTACAATGGAGAATATTGTTTGCACGTGCCAAATGTGCTTTGATGAGAGTAATCTAACATGTTAATAGAAAAATAAATTTAATGACAGAAAAGCTGTCATTGCCAATTGAAAGTGAAACAAATGAGCTAAGAATAATCAACAAGTTGGAAGCTGGATCGGAAAGGCATTTTTCTTTACAACATTTTCATATTCGGGGTGAGAAAGAATCAATAATAGAGAGTCATGGAACTAATACCTTTCTTTTTTTACCTTTTTCAGAATTAATATTGGAAATTCTTTAGAAACCCATTTCTATGCTTTATTGTTCTTACATTTGCTAAAAGTGGTAATAATAATATTCCATGTTAGGTTGTCATCAACTAATTAAGTTGGTCCAATAAGTTGACATAATTCACTACAAAATTTCTTAGACAGATACAATGATTACATCAATTACAACAAGCATAGATGATTATGGTTCCATCCATATACAGAACTACTCAAACAAAGAATGAACATGTTTTGATTTTAAGTAGAGAAATTGAATTACTTGGAGGTTGGTTCATCAATCTTTGACAATAAAACTCAACCAGAAGTAGTCTTTTGATGGTAATAAATTGTTTCCATAGAGATTCCTCATAACAGCCACTTTGCACGCTCCATTCATCTCTTATTTATCAGTGTTTCCCTCCAACCTTAAATCCAACAAAGGAAGAATATCTCTTCATGCCTTCCTCCAACTGTGTGTTGTTTCTTTCTCCTGGTATGAGCTCGAAAAGCAACATTCCAACGCGAATGAAGTCCCTGCCTATGAGCTTTGCAAGGCCGAAATCTGCTAGTTTTGGGTAGCACTCTTCATCCAACAAGACATTCTCTGGTTTGATATCGCAATGTATGATGCATTCTCTGCACTCTTCATGGAGATAACAAAGCCCTTTAGCAATTCCAATAGCAATCTGGTACCTCGCATTCCAATGTAAGATGGTCACACTTTTATTGAACAGAATTGACTCTAGAGAATCCTATGACATGTAATCATAGACTAGAAATCTTCTTTGATGATTCTGTGCAAAATCCTCTAAGACAAACGAGATTAACATGTTGAATTGTTCCAATTGTCTTCACTTCTGTGTGAAATTGCATCTCTGCTTGCTGCAAACTCTTAAGTTTGTTTACAGTTATGAATTGACCAAAGTAGCTTTGAGAACATAACCAAAGCCAACGTTCTTTGTTTCAGCTTTTAAATCTCTGTACCTGTACAGGACCAGAGAATCCTCCACTCTTTCAAATTCACTTACATAGTGTCTCATTCTCACCAATAGTAAAACAATGCCTAAGACCTTACACAACAACCAACCTGCAAGTATTGCAGCAACAACACAAATGGTTTTTCTATTTGCAGCCTTATATTCCCATAAAGGAAGCTTTCCCATTTTAATGTGAATATGGACCAATTTCGCGGGCGAAGGTGGGACTATAGCAACTAAATTATCCATCCATGTAAAGCATTTGACATCATACGAGTAAGCATTGCAAAAACACTTAAGCAGGCTATTCTACATGCTTCAGTGCTATTAACTAACAAACATATCATTTCCAGCCATGCATCATTGTAAGGGAGTCATCCTCGCACACCCATCTAAGTCATCTCCCAATTATTCCCAAGCTTTAGGCCTTTTGGGTTCAAACCCTTCTAAGCAAACACAAAGAGTACTGTTTTGTATATGTTGCGAACACTAAAAGGGCCACATAACATATTGAGCTTGGCCAGTCTATTGGGTGATAAACACAAATTCACAAGCCATTGCCTTGAGTTCTCCTTCCACACATAACATAACTTGCCAGTGGGTTCAATCTTCAATCTAGTAAAAGCATTTGGGCCAGTAGCAACAAATACAAAATGGTTGTCATACTCTTTTGTTACAACTTACAAGAGTAATATTTGTGATACTATTTTTATCTTCACCACTACCACCACCACCACCATTACCAACACTACTCTTTTGTTACAACTTACAAGAGTAATATTTGTGATACTAAACCATATTTACAACTTACAAACTAACACAAAAAAATCTTCCACAAAGTCATTAGTTGGCCCTTGGAGTTTATTAGTTAACTATTTGTGATACTATTTCATGTAATTAGAGGGAATAGGCATATATATGAGTTGATATTGAATGAATTAGTTATTCTATGGAGTATGAGTGCTTGTAATTGACAGCATATTGACATTAATATATGAGGGAGTACTTGACATTTTTGTTGGTGACAGTAAATTGATAAGAAAAACTGGTCATTTATGATTAACAATTTGATTGAAAATAAACAAAGGACTTAATTTCCACAAAAATAAAAATAAAATACACCAACTTGTTTTTTCATTTTCTTCTACAAGAGTTATAATTCCACATTTAGTTCAATATTATGATATATTTAATGATCCAAGCATTTTTTTTTTCTTCTTTAGAGTCATTGCTCGTAATGACGTTAAAACAAAAGGTTTTACTGATAGAAATCGTGCTCTGTATAGACTGTATTCATATTTGACTTTAGCATAAATCAAACTATCTGGTGCTTATGATAAATTGTTATTGTTAGTTTTAGATTTACTGTATATATGCAGAAAGCTAACTAGTAAATATGAAGAAAATTTATGAAGTGAAAGCATTCAGAAATTGACCCAACATTAAACCTAACTTTAAAAAACCAGAGACAACTTATATCAGACTATGAGTTAGACATAGAATGAAAATTTGAACAAACTCCTACTAATAGTATAAAGAAAATAAGAAAAAAAGAAGAATCAGAAAGAACGTAGCGATTTTGATCCCATGAACTACTAACAGTAGCCATCATCCGCATATTACTCTCATCATGTTCTTGTTTACAATTATTGTCTTCCACTCCTATTTATAGCAGGAGGCTAACCCTAAGCCCTACTCTACCTGTTTGGTTAAGTTAATGAAACTATCCCGGACAATATAATGTTCATGTTTGCCCTTTGGCTAATTAGCAATTTTTTTCCCTTAAACTTTAACATGTACTAAATCATGCTCCTGAATTTTTTTTGCTGTTAAAAATTTCTCCTGAACTATTAAGATTGTTAAATTTAAAAATTTTTGTCTAATTTTAGTAAAAAAAATTCTAACATGGATGAAAGTTCAAGAGGTATTATTTAGTACATATCAAAGTTTGAGGGGCACGATTTGGTAGATATCAAAGTTTGGGGAGCATGATTTAGTACATAAACAATCATTAAAACAGTAAAAATATATGAAATTAGACATAAATTCTTAAATCTAACAATCTCAATAGTTCAGGGAGAATTTTTAACGGCTAAAAAAGTTCAGGGGACATGATTTTGTATATGTCAAAGTTCGGAGAAAAAAATTACTAATTAGCCTTTTTTTTTTCTTCTATTTTTTTTAGTGTAGGGTAATGGTATTTTTACAATCAATTAATAGCTTGTAATTTAAAGGTCTTGGGTTCGAACCCATGATCTCTCCTTTTTTTTTTTTTCCATTTCTTCCTCACTACTAAGCTAGCCTTAGTGGCTTTTTTAAATTTTATCACTTTATAATAATCTTTTATTTCTATTAAATTTAGTTTAATTTTATTAACAAAATCTTAAAAGTACACGAAATACGATTTGGGCCAGTTTAACATGCTGTGGGGGAGAAGCAGTTTAAGTGTGGTGTGAGAAAAAATAGATGTAGTAAAATTATAGAAAAAAGCTTATCTAAGTGTTTGATAAATTATAAATTTTAAAGTGTTATGAATTGTTAAGATTCTATTACAATAATAATAAGGAATAATTATATAAGGCACTATTTTTTATAAAATATTTACATTTTTACGTTCAAAAAATATTTTTTTTTACATTTTTACGGTTTTCCAAAAAATAACACGAAAACAACATAAAATCAACAAGAAAACTACATAAAAGTAACATGAAAATAACATCAAATAAATAACAACAAAAAATAACATACAGATAACAAAAAATCAACAACAAATTAACAAGATTACAACATAAAAAGACCGTGTTTTCTGTAAATATTATCAAAAAAATCGTAAAAATATTTAAAATTCTGTGAAACCGTATTTTTGTAATTTTTTTGTTGCTTTTATGTTTTTGTGAAATAATCCCTAATAATATAATCTAGTCCATTATAATCACAAATATATATAAAAAAATTATGTTGATGTGGTTTGTTAAATTGTTAATAATAAAAATATATATATAAAATATTTTCTTAAATAAAATAAAAAATGTAAATATTATTTATTTTAAATATTTTTTTTCTTAAAAATAATTTTATTTTTTTTAATATATAATAAATAATTAAATACATTTTAGTACAAAATAATTTATTATAGTCTTTTAATTAAGACAATTTTTTTTAAAAAAAGTTGAGTTGTACCAACCGTAGCTTTTAGCTGTACTTTCTACATAAATTCATTTAAAAGCTACTTTTTAAGTACCTACCAAACATTTTTTTTATCATAATTTTTTTAAAAAGTAACTTTCAGTTTTTCTAAAAACTATGCTAAATAGACCTTTAATATATGTTAAAGGCAATGAATCATTTTATCCATTTTATTTTACCACATTTATCATTTTAGATTATTATTTTATTTCTGACAAATTTTACTTTGATTTTAAATTATCATTTATAATTAAAAATATTATTAGCAATTAAACCTTCTAATTTTTACACTTTGTAAAAACTAATATTGCAACCTAAATTTCTAGTGGCAATATCTATCTTTTTTTTAAATAAAAATCATAAGATCTATTAATTAATAAATTCGTTCAAAACAATAGAACACATTTCAGATGAACAATCCTTCAACTGAAGCACACGACCTGTAGAGAAATAAGAGTCTCTTGCCAATCAATGAGCCAACTTATTTACAGATCGTTTTACAAAACACAAATTGTGAAAGCATAAATACCGCTCTGAATCGCTTGGACACACACCAAGCTATCTGTTTCCAACATATCCCACGAATGAGTTGCAATCCAACTCAATGCTTCTTTAATGCCTATTATCTCAGCAATTTCGGGTTGAAAACATCCAATCTTCCCCTTCTTGAATGCTTCTACCATAGCACTATGATGATTCTGAACTACACAACCCATGCCAAAAGACAAGACTCGCACCAGAAAAAACTAAAAAAAAAAAAAGACTAAAAAACCATGTCAAAAGGCAAGACTAAAGAACCATGTCAAAAGACAAGACTAATGGAAAAACTAAATTAGTTTCAATACATAAACATAATCACAGCATTAAAATTAATTAAAGAATTAACTCCTTATAATTCTAACCACATAAATATATAAAATTTATTATAAATACACAGGTAAGAGTTCGTGGCCAGAGCTAGTGGGAAAGGATGGAGAAGAGGCAGTGAAGATTATAGAAGAGGAGAACGAGAATGTGAAGGCGGTGGTGATTCTGGAAGGGAGTATTGAAGTGGCAATATCTATTAATTCTCATTTTTTGATGAAAATATATATTTTTTTAATTAATCAGGAGATTTATTAAATAAACTCACTCAAAACAATAGAACGTACTTTAGAGGAACAATCCTCCAACTGAAGCACACAACCTGTAGAGAAAAAAGAGTCTCTTGTTAAGCAATGAGCCAACTTGTTTGCAGATCGTTTAACAAAACATAACTCAACAAAAGATAAAGACAAAAGCGAATTCCTAACATCTTGAACGATAAGACCAAACTGGGAGGCCATAAAGACTTTACTTTGGACTGCTTGGGCACACACCAGACTATCCGTATCTAACACTACACTATCCCAGGGATGAGTCGCAATCCAACTCAACGCTTCTTTGATGCCTATGATCTCAACAATTTCAGGTTGGACATACCCAACCTTACCCTTCTTGAAAGCTTCTACCAAGGTTCCATGATGAACTCGAGTTACACAGCCCACTCCAAACCGGCCCTCTTGTTCAAATAAAGCCCCATCAACATTAACTTTAATCTTGTTTAACACGGGTGCAATCCAACGCTCACAGTTCCGCCCCCCATCGTTCAAAGGAGACAACGAAAGGCCCTTCTTTTCCTGAGCAAATTTATATTGATCAAGCATGTTCCTAGCTGATGTAACAATATTCGAAGCAAGCCAACTCTTCTTTTGCCAAACAAAGTCATTCCGCGCACGACAAATTGCCCAACTCACCATTGCCGCTTCCTCCATTTCAACTTCGCGTCCCCTAGCGAAAATTCCCAGCAACCAGCTATTGAACGTTGCAGCCCTAGCCCCGACATCCACTATGTTGCGATGCCAAGCAGCCTTTGCAAACGAGCATTCCACCAACGCATGTTGAACAGTTTCAGAACTAGAGTGACACAAAGGGCAGTCGGCATTGATAGGAACATGACGCTTTTGGAGTTGAGAACAAGTTGGAAGCACACCCGAAGCAGCTCGCCATAAAAAATTACTGATCTTAGGAGGAATTTTTAATGACCAAAGCCGCTTCCAAAAATTAGTATTAGCATCTTGACACCAAGCACCCTTAGATTCTTGCAAGAATTTATATGCACTTCTAACCGAATAATTCCCACAAGTCTCAAGTCGCCAACTCCAACCATCATTAGCAGCCGAATCACTAAGCGGAATGGATAAAATAAGGTCCTGATCGCGGCCAACAAAAAGGTCCCTCACAACATCCTCATCCCACACGCGAGTACCGATTTGGAAGAGACACCTGACCGACTTATTCACAAGAGGAGGGTGCCGTGAGACAACATAGTTGTTCAAATTATGTGGAAGCCAAGGATCATTAAGAATGGATACATTTTCCCCATTAGCAATTGTTCTTTGAGCACACGCGTGGATAAGATCTTTTGCTTCAAGGATACTACGCCAAATGAAACTAGCAAAATATCCTGTCAGAAGGAAATAATTCCTAAAAGAATTAAACATCAGAGGACATCTGGCAAGAAACCGATGGATCAAATAGAAGCAAGACATGGAAAGGAAACACACTCTACCCCTGCTATAACAAGACACGTGGCAGACATAATTAAGAAAAAAATAAAGGACACGCGTCAGGCAAATACCAAAAAGAAGGACATGTCACACATGCAAACAAAAGAACATAGAACATAAATAAGAGATTTTTTACATAAAAAAACGGGGTGAATTAACATCTAAAAAAAAAAAAAAAAAAAAAGAGAGAGATCCCCCACAAAAAAAAAAATTGACTATTTTTGGTCAAAATAGTTTGGTGCCGTCTATGGGAACCCAGTTTTTTCAGGAGATTTTTTCGTCATGAGATCGCACCAGTCCACAGAAACCCCCCGGTTACTTTAAAGAAATGATGACAAATGAACAAGAAAAGCTCACCCCCAGATGATCCTGACAATTCTCGAGAAACTCCTAAAAAATACCGAAAACACTAGCAATGAAACAACACTCCAAAGCCCACCATGGCATGAGATTCTAGAAAGATTAAAGCATCAAGATGACATGATGGCAACACAAGGAGCAGAAATCGCTCTCCAAAAGGAACACATCCAAAGGCTCAAAAAATGAAAATAGCCAGATGAAAGTGGTTCTCGAAGGATATCAACACCCACCACATGCAGAAGAAATAAACAATCAACAAACAGGATAAACCACTCAAAAAGGAAACAACGACAGCAACAACCACACCAACAACTGTACCAACTACATGCATGAAGGGTCTGTGAGAAAAGAAAACCAAAGTGGCACAAGGAACAACTGAATGTTGGCAAGAACAGCCAAGGAAAACCAGGAAAGAAGTGGAAGAGATAACAGAGGCAGAAGCGCTCTGCACGGCTCCCAAGAAACAAACTACTAAACCAATAGCCACGAAAAACCCCTCAACGATGACAGAAAAGTTGCAAGAAATGATGTGGAATAAGTTGTTGGCCTTGAAAGCAAAAAAGTCACATGGGAATACACAGCGATTGGGCGAGGATGGAAGGATCCACCCACTCCCCCTTTGGGAATCACATTATGCGTATAGAAGCTTCGCAACGTTATGTAGCCCCAAAGTTACTAGAATATAATGGAACTGGAGACCCATCGGAGTATGTGTGTAAGTTCAAACAGAAGATGCTTACCGTGTAAGTTCTTTTGGAGGATTTAGAGGCCATAAAGTGTAAAACCTTCACGCAAGGACTAAGGGGCCCCGCTCTATGATGGTTCCACAACCTTGCTTCGGGTACAATAAATTCGTACCAAGACTTGATTCTTATTCACTACTACAAATAACCCTTTTCATGTCCTCTTTTTATGTCCAACGAAAATGGTGTTGGACATGAAATTTTTATAAGGAGATTTTATGTCCAATATTGATGGACTAGAAAAAAAATTATATCATGTCTAATAATATTAGACTTGAAAATGTCAAAGGACGTTATATGTTAAAAAATTTAATTAAATAATATTTTTTTTTTAATTTTGAGTATAATTTTCGTCCAGTTACTATGCTGGACGTGAGGTTAAATTATTTAAAAATAATAATTCACGCCTACCTAGAGGTATTCAGTACTATTAAAAAAACTCATCACATTTCAAAAACAGAGTAATTTATTATTATTTAATATATAATATCTTTTCTCTTTCTCTCTCCAATTTAAAGCTAAAAAACCTATCAAAACCACTCCGCCGCTCCACTACCTTCTCTCTCAATAATATATTTTATTCCATTCTCCCTAACATAAAAAATAACCAGAATGTTAAGCCAAAGTGCTCTCAATAATATTCTCTCTCTCTTTCTAGGTCGTGGGGTTTGGTGGGGAAGACGGGGAGGTGGTTTGCTGTTAGGTTATTTTTAGTATTAATTTTAGATTAAGTTTAGTATATTTTTATTAAGTTTTAATCGTGTTTGGAGCATTTTTACGCTTGTTATCTTTTATTTTTACAGATTTAAAATAGAAGAAGATTAGAAAAATATCAGAGAAAAAGATGGGAAAAAGATAAAAAAATATCATGATATTTAAAATAGAGAAAATTGTGGAAGCCGAAACTTCAAGCCTAAATTCGACGGTTTTCTGATTGGATTTTGGAAAAAGTCAAAACATAAAAGTTCTAGATCTCTCTTTTATCTTTCCGGAACATCTTGAATCGTTCAATTCCGAGCAATATTGAGAGAGTTATGGTCCAAATACTATCAGTGAACGCAGCAGAAAAAAATATCTCGTTTGAGGTTTCCCAAAAATTTAAATTCGAGTGGGAATTTAAATATTGCGTTTTTTTCCATATTTTTAGGCCTTCAATGCCTATATAAAGGGAAGAAGGGAGTTGATTTCATGAAGCAATTTTAGAGAGAAAAACAGAGAGAATACAGATGGAAAGTGGAGAGATCAACTGCAATATTGGAGGCATTCTTCAGAGGGTTTTCAGCATTCTTCTCTTCTCTATTTTTATCTCTTTTCTTAAAGTTAATATGTGTGATTGTGCTCTCATGAACATGTGTAGCTAAACACTTTAATTAGGGTTAGATGGATATTGTTTAACATTGTTTATGGTTTTAATATGATTAATTTTCCCCCTAATTTCTATGTATTCTATTTTATTTGTGCTTAATTACTTTTAATTGCCTGATCACCAATTAACTGTCTATGATTTTGATGCGAGATCTGAGAAGTGAGTGTCAAATATGCTATAGTAGAATAGAACTGAATTTCGATATAGGACGAGAGTACCTATATGGTTTAGATAGCTTATAGGGTTTCTGTGTTTAATGCCTGTTGCATGTTAAATTTATCACGAGAGTAGAAAGTTTGCATGTAATTGAGGTTTATATATCTGAGAAGACTATAAATTACCTTAGTAAACCTGCTATTGCATTGGAATTAATATTAAGGAAATAATCATATTAGACCATATTCAATAGAAACAATTGAAATCGACACCCTAGTTTTTATTAACTTTAAATTTTCTTGTATAATTGTTTCTTACTAGTTTCTTATTCTTAATTCTTTCTTTATTTTTTATTTAACCAAATAGAAGTAAAAGTTTAATTTTAACGTACTTAACTACACTCCCTGTGGGATCGACCTCACTCCTAGTGAGTCTACTACTTTAAACGATACGTACACTTGCGTGTGCAAAAATATCGCAACATTTGCTAGTGTTACTGACGATATTATTCTCAGTCCGGTCTCGACGCACCAACGCGAGGGTGCACTAACGCAACAGCACAAATTTGGTTTGGATCCTCTCTTTCACGGTGTTTTGGGTCGTACGTCTCTGCCAACCTCCACTCCAAATGGACGAGTCGTAATGAACTTGAGCTTGTCGAGGCAATGAGGGTTAGAGAGGCCATAATTTAGATTAAGGAACAATGGCAACATGTGATTGTGGAGACGAATTGTTTAATTAGCTGTAGTGCAAGCTTTAAAGAGTTCTATTCCTAGCTATGATTTTTTTTTTTATATAGATATGTTATTTAAAATTGTGAAACTCTGTTTGCTGAGTTAAGAAATATTTTGGTTTTCTTTATTAAACCATATGCTTTTTTTTTTTTTTTTGAATGGAAAATGCATCTTGATTAACCATTAAAATCTGCTACCAAAGAAGGTAGCAAGTCGATTGGAACAAACTCCAAATTGAAGATACAACCAGGAAAAAATATGGAAGCTCTAGCACAGTTATGAGCTACCACATTTGCTGATCGTTTAACAAATAACACAGAAATCGTTTTTAATTCAAACAACAAATTTTTACACTCTTGGATAATTTGGCCAAACATTGAAATCATATTCACCTCGCTTCTTATCGCTTGGACCGCCGTTAGGCAATCCGTTTCGAGTGTAACTTGCTGCCAATTATGTCTCTTGATCCAACTTAACGCTTCACGAATGCCTATTGCTTCAGCTACCTCCGGTGTAACCGAACCAGAAAAGAGCGCCATCTTCCCCTCAATTAGCATACCAAAATGATCTCGTGCCACTAAGCCACAGCCGTATTTGTTACCACCGTCAAAGAGAGCAGCGTCAACGTTTACCTTGATAAAATTTACACTGGGTACAGTCCAATGCTCAGCACCGTCGTCCGCTCTAAGGCCTGACCAAGACGTCTCAATTCGAGAATTTTGAGCATTCTTCCATTGTTCAAGGTAACCTGTTGCTTGCACTACAATGGCAGCTGCAGTAACACTTTTTTATTGCCATACGACATCATTTCGGGCGTTCCAAATGGCCCAACAAAGGACCGGGAGAAGCAGTTTTTTTTCTGCATCAACAGCAGCAAAAATAGCAGTAAACCAGCCCAGAAAATTCTCTGGTGCAGCTGCTACAGCATATGTGCCAATACCTACTCTGTCCCACACTTGTTTCACTCTCGTACAGGTAATGAGAGCATGGACAATGGTTTCGTCTTCAGCATGGCAGATAGGACAGAGTGTTTGAACATCGACTCGTTTAATTTTCAGTTGTTGCAGAGTCGGCAGGCATTCTCTAGCAGCTCTCCAAACCAGATTATTCACCTTTGGGGGAATTTTCAGCTTCCAAAACTTAGTCCAAAACTTGGTGAGTTCATCTTCATTGGCACTCCATCTTCCATGAAGCTTTTGGAGTAGATTATAACCACTTTTAACCGAGTAATTACCTGACGCTTCATAGCTCCAAGTAAGCTTGTCACTGCCGTGGCCTATAGTCAAAGGGATATCCAAAATGAGCTGCTGCTCACGCTCATTAAATAAATCTTTCACTATCTCAACATCCCAACTCCCACCCTCCATGACCATTAAATTACACACTTTAGCTTCAATCAAACTAGGATGGCTTGAATGAACAAAAGGGTCATCTTCACTAGGCAGCCACGGTTCTTGAAGAACATTTATCTCTTCCCCATTGAAGATACACCAGCGAGTACCTTGTCTAATTAAATCTTGGGCTTCTAACACACTTCTCCACACGTAGCTTGGATTAGACCCTAGCTTGGCCGTGAAAAAGGAGCCATTAGAGTAGTATCTCGCCTTGAACACTTTAGCAACAAGAGAATTAGGACGGGATAGTAACCTCCATCCTTGTTTAGCAAGCATGGCTACATTGAAGTCTCGCAAATGTCTAAACCCCATGCCTCCTTTAGACTTATGAGAGCAAAGCCTATCCCATGAAAACCAATGGATTCCATTTTTATTATTATTTGCACCTTGCCACCAGAACTTGTTCATGGCTTTCTCCATATCGCGAGTAATATCCAAAGGCAACAGAAAGACACTCATCGCATAGCTTGGAAGAGATTGAGTCACCGTTTTGATCAGAATTTCTTTACCAGGTCGTGATAGAAATTTCATCTCCCAACCTTCAATTCTTTTCCGAACTCACTCTTTAAGATAACCCAACACTGCTGATTTGTTTCTACTCAGAGTACTTGGCAGACCCAGGTACAAGCTTCCTTCATCCGCAATAGCCATGCCTAAAGTACTACATATGCTATCACAAATTCCTTGGGTAGTGTTGGTACTGTAGAAGATGGAGGATTTCGAAAAATTCACCTTTTGGCCTGAAGCTGCTTCAAACTTGTGGAGGATATCTTTTATTCTATTAGCTTCTTGAATGGTAGCCTTGCAATACAAATAGCTATCGTCCGCAAAGAGCATATGAGAAATACGAGGTGCTCCATTAGCCACTTTACACCCATGAATAAGACCGGCCCTTTCATACTTGGTTAGCAAAGCCGAGAGACCCTCAGCGCAAAGAATAAACAAGTATGAAGATAACGGATCTCCTTGTCGGATTCCCCGAGAAGGTATAATCGGCCCCATCTCCCTGTTCTCATGAACCACCAGATATTCAGCTGAGGTTACACACTTCATTAACAAAGAAATCCACCATTGATCAAACCCCAATTTCCGTAGCATTGCTTCTAAAAAAGGCCATTCGATCCTATCGTAAGCTTTACTCATGTCTAACTTTAAAGCCATACATATGCTAATATATAATAGCTAATAATTTTACTAGAGTTTTAATTTGGTTGTCGTTTCAATTTAGAATAATAATACCTATTTTGTAACTGAGATTAATGGTTTATAAAGTTGATTTTTCTATTAAAAAAACCATTAAAACAGTACCAATCAACTAGTTCACCAATTCAACAAAATCAACTTTGTGAAGAAGATAAAACAATTCAAGCGACTACATGTTGTTTCTTATTACAAGCATTAAATTTGTAGTTCCATATTTGCAACTTTGTCATAAGCAAAAAAAATATCAAAAGTAACTTTCTGTTAGTATTAAAAAGATTAGCCCATATAAAATCATTCAATAATCATGTGTGTATGTCTAGATCACTTCTTGAGTATTTTGACTTGGAGTCATGGAAATACTACTCTTGTAATGATTGCTTTAAAAGTTAAGATGTTAATTTATCCTGATAAATTAATGTTATTAATTTTTATTTGTTTTTTCAATTCCAACCTATTTTATAAGACGATAAATTCTTTCCCATATTCAATTAATAATTTTATTTCTCCTCAAAGATTTCAGTCACCAAATTAGTAACATTGGAAGAGATACAATCTTGCCTATATTTTGCTTCTTTGCAGCGTCACCAACAAATTTCTCTAAATTTATATCAATTTTTTAAAATATTTAATGATTATAATTAATGACTGTAACCTTATACTAAACCTAATCATATATATATGAAGTTTATTTAAAATCTTTCTTTCCTTTATCTCCTTATAATAACTAATTAGTTTTTTTTTTTTTTTTTGAAAGAGAATCACTAATTAGTTTCTAGAAACTATTATTAACTAAGATAATAGAGGTTTATTTACTTTTTCATCTTTTCGTTTTTTTTAATGAGGAAATTATATATTTATTTTCATTGTTGAATATTAATAAGTGTCCAAACAAAATATATTGAGCAGCCAATGCCACAATGACTATGGCAGTCCTTATTTTTCCTTAATGAAAAAGAGTATTTTTATTTATTGAATTAAGAGTAGTCTTTAAATTATATAATGCTTAATTTTATTATATATTTTAATAATAATGATAATTAATTATTTTTTTTATGAATTAACATCAGTCAATATTTGAGTTAGCAAAGTAACAGAACACCAATTGGTAATTGTTTTTGAAGAAGTACAGTAATATATATTATATTATATAGAGAAAAAGAAGTCATGAATCTTTCATAAAAATATATAAAAAGCACCATGCGAAAATTAACAATCCTTCAAAATTAGAAAAAAGCAAACATTACACAAATTGATCACCACCCTTCTAAAAATAAATTCAAAATTCACTCAAATATGGAATCAAATTACTGAAACTAATTAAAACCACCACCAATTAATTCTCCACTAAAACCACAAACAAACCCTAACCATAATAAATAATACGATTAATTATTATTCTAAAAACCCAAAACAAAACTCAAACCCATTATTATTCCCAAACCAGCACACACAACCAGCCCAAATCGTCTGGCTTTACCACCAAAACGGAGTCTGATCCTATATCGTTTATTCAATGTAATTAAAATGTAATTTTGATTGAGTATTCTGATGATTAATTTATTATAATTGTTGGGTATAAATGTAGGATTTTTTAGGGGAGAAGAGAATAAAGTTGGCTTGTTTAAACACTTTTGTCATGTTGATCAAGAAAGTTGACAATTAAAATCAAAGTTAATATTAAATAAATTAATCAGAATCACAAAACTTTTATTTTTTTTTTCTTGATATAATTTTATCATCATACACCAAAGTGAAAAAAAAAATCTCTAAAATCTCCCTATCCAATTGACAGTTACACAACCAAATAAGAGAAGAAAAAAAAACGTCTAAATTTGATTAAGTAAAACAGAAAGAATTGAACTGTTCTTGTTTGTTTGTTTGAGTGTCCTTTGGCACCTTCACAAAACTAACCACAAAAACGTTTTTTATGGATGATTTTATAACGTTAGTTTTATAAAAACTTATTAAGCATCTATTATAATATTTAGTATATAAATATAATATAAAAAAAATATTATTTTTTCTTATTTTACAACGGTAACATTCACTTATTCCCTATATATATTCATGTAAGCTAGGTATTAGTCATCTCACTTCCTTATCTCAAGCCTTCAGTTACTCTTTTTTCAATTCTCTAATATTTCATATCTATAGTATTTTGAAATCTATATATTCCTTTGATTGTCAATTATATATAACAACATATATAGAAATATATAATGGGATCTAAGCACAGATTTTCTCATGTGTTTTTGATAGTCATCACTATCCTACAGATTATAAGTGTTTGCCAAGGTTACCAGTTCTTGGTTGGTGGAAAAGATGGTTGGGTTTCAAACCCTTCTGAGAATTTCAATCACTGGGCTGAGAAAAACAGATTTCGAGTCAATGACACCCTCTGTACGTAACTCTCTCTCTATATACATATATATAATATTAGTTGTGTTTTTTATTTATTGTTTTTGATACAGTTTTCAAGTACAAACAAGGATCAGACTCCGTTTTGGTGGTAAAGCCAGACGATTATAACACATGCAACACAGCTACGCCGTTACTGTCGTTATCTGACGGCGGTTCGGTCTTCACGTTCGACCGGTCGGGTCCCTTTTTCTTCATAAGCGGTAACGCCCAGAACTGTCAGGAGGGTCAGAAACTCATCGTTGTGGTTATGGCTGTAAGGCCCGACAAGAAACCACAGCCACAACCAGCTCCCGCTCCTGCCTTACCATCACCATCACCCTCAGTAGTGCCCCAGCCACCCGCTGTTGCTCCGGCCACTGTGAATCCGTCGAACGTGGATGCTCCGGCACCTGCTCCCAGCGCTAATGCGAATTCGGGTTCGGGTCATTCGGATGGGTTTGGGCTGGCTGTGTGTGCTGGTTTGGGAATAATAATGAGTTTGAGTTTTGTTTTGGGTTTTTAGAATAATAATTAATCGTATTATTTATTATGGTTAGGGTTTGTTTGTGGTTTTAGTGGAGAATTAATTAGTGGTGGTTTTAATTAGTTTCAGTAATTTGATTGTGAATTTTGAATTTATTTTTAGAAGGGTGGTGATCAATTTGTGTAATGTTTGCTTTTTTCTAATTTTGAAGGATTGTTAATTTTCGCATGGTGCTTTGCTTTTTATATATTTTTATGAGAGATTTCACTTCTTTTTCTCTATATAATATATATTACTGTACTTCAAAAACAATTACCATATTGATTGGCGTTCTGTTATTTTGCTAGCTCAAATATTGACTGATGTTAATTCATAAAAAAAAAAATTAATTATCATTATTATTAAAATAAAATTAATTATTATATAATTTAAAGACTACTCTTAATTCAAAAATTAAAAATACTCTTTTTCATTAAGGAAAAATAAGGACTGCCATAGTCATTGTGGCACTGCTCAATATTTTGTTTGGGACACTTATCAAGAATGAAGATAAATATATAATTTCGTCATTAAAAAAAACGAAAAGATGAAAAAGTAAATAAACCTAAATCTATTATCTTAGTTAAATTAATTAGTGATTATAAGGAGATAAAGGAAAGAAAATATTTTAAATAAACTTCAAACTTCATATGATATTAGGTTTAGTGTAATTAGGTTACAGTCATTAATTATAGAGATTTTTACACTAGATACTAAATTTAGCCTTTTTTTTACATTTTTATTCCCGTTAGTTTTTTTAAACTTTTTTATATTTTATGTTTTTCATTTTTATATTTAAAAAAGTTCTTTAATTACAAAATTACCTTTTTGATGATGTCATTCTTCCTCCTCCTCCATTTTCTTTCTCTGTTACATGTTATTTCTCTCTTTCTCTCACTCTTTTTTTTTTCTTTCATTTTTTGTTCATTATTATTTCTATTTTTTCTTCTTCCTTCTATTCACACAGCAGCAACCTTCTCCACCCTTCCATCTCCCATCCAGTCGATCTCGTCTCCAGCCATCTCGTCCCCAGCCCGTGAAACCACTACTCAACCTTCTGTCATGGTCTAGGGAGAAAGAGGCACACTCGAAGCTTATTTCCTTCTTGGTAAGTCATCTCTCTCTTTTTCAAACTTCTTTTTGCTGCTATTAAGTTGTTCTTTTCTTGTTCTTCTTCTTTCTTTTTTTTTCTTTTCAAATTACATTAATAAAAATTTAAATTTGAAAGTTTAATAAGAATATTGTTTTAGTGTGATTGTTTATTATTGATTCTACTCATTTGTCCTCAAATTTTGTAAATTTTTTCTTCTTCTTTAAGTTGAATTTTTTGTTAATATGTATATAAGGGCACACCTTCTATGTGTTTGAGAAAATGCCTAATATAGTTATTCTTAATCACTAGCCTAAAGAAAGAGAGCATATTTAATTGTGCTATTGTAATTTTTATTCTTCTTTAAACTGGGATTTTCATGTTGTTCCTCTGATGTTATTTATGTTCATTTTGATGTTATGAATTAGTTAATTTATCAATAAATTTGATAGTGTTGTTTGTGTGTTGTTTATAAGTTGTTTATACGTGTTGTTTTGCTACTGCAGCAGAAAGAAAAAACTTTCATTCCAAATGTTGAAGTACTTCCAAGTTGATTAGGATAGACTTTGTGACAATTTCTATTTCTTTGGTAGAATGAAGTAAGTTGACCACATTGAGAGTTTACAAATGCTCTATAGTTGTGTGTGTGTGTGTGTCAAAACACCCATGACATGTGTTTGGTGAAATGCCCGAAAGAATTGAATTTTCACTAACATAAAGAAATAAAACATATTCTTTATATTTTTTCTTCTTCTTTAAGTTGAACTTTTCATATTGTTACTTGTTATTTTTGTTCATTTTAGTTTTATAAATTAGTCAATTTTTATTTATAGATGTTTGATAATTTTGTTGATATAGTGTTGTGTTAATGTTGTTTATAAGTTGTTTATATGTTATTTGTGTAAATGCTTTCAATGATTATGTTGATATAGTGTTGCGTTAGCGTTGTTTATAAGATGTTTATATGTTATTTTATAAATGCTTTCATTTTTTATTTTGTTTGTTTTGCTATTGCAGTTGAATGCAAGAAACTTGATTTTCAGTGATGATGTACTTCAATGTTGATCAGAATAGGTTTGTCGTCCATTTTTATTCCTTTAGTAGAATGAAGTGAGCTGCATACATTGAAAGTGTACAAGAAAAGATTCCAATCTTCCAAGAAAGTTCAAGCTATTGTGTATGAATTAGTGATTGAGAAGTGTGCTTAGTTTTGGTTGTGTGCTGAAGAGCACTATTTTTTTAAGAAACTTTGTTTTTGTATATTTTTTTAAAACTTTTTTAATTAATTTTATATGTATTTTTCACTTGATATTGAACATTATAATTTTATTTAATTTGTTTATATAGTTTAGTACAAAAAAAATTATTATTATATTTTTAATTTATACATTAAGTATTTGTATAATTATATTCTTTTTTTTTTTTTGAGAAAAAAGACGATAATTGTTAGTAGGTTTTTTTTTAACTGTTGACAATATTTTGCTACGAGTTAAAAGTATAAAAATAATTGTATATGTAATTTAAGTAACCTACAATTTTTAACTACTATAATTTAACGTACAAACAACGTGAAATCAACATATATAAAAAGTAACGAAATTAGACAACGTGTTTAAAACTTGAAAACAACTGTAAAACAACAAACAATGTTATTACTAAATATAAATAATTTTTATTCATATTTACAATCTCTTTCTATCAATGCCCCCACTTGATTAAAAATACACATGATGTATATTCTATTATTTATTTTCTATGTCTGAATATGTAAGAGATAAAATAAATTTTTATTTTAACATGTAAAACTCTATTTGCTTTAATTGTTGAACAACCACTGTAATGTATAAAAAATTCATAACAAACTTTACAACAATATGAAAATAACTTGATTTTATTTTCAATGAGAAATAAGATGTCGCAAAAATAACACAAAAAAACTTCACAGAAGGTTTTCTTTTAGTTGTTTACTTGTTGATGTATGGTTTGATTTAGCTGTCAAAGTATCAATATTAATTAAAATAATATCTTTTGAAATTGATCATCTCCTTAAAGAAGATAAAAGTTGTTTAGTTGTTGTTTCTGTGTTGTTGTTAGGTTGTTGTACATCATCTGAGTGTACTGAGTGATTGCTATTTTCTTTCATTATCATATTATTGCACACTTTTATTTGGGTAGCTGCCAAAAAAAAATTGTGATTCTGTGTTGCTGAATACGTACACACATAATGGATATTGCGTGAAATTAGTTTCCTTGGTTAATAGCTTTATGTAAAACATCAAACTTTTGTCATCCTTGAATTGGAGTGGTTAGCAACCTTCCTTCAGTTGGTATTTTAGTTGTTTTTGAGTTGTTTCACTACTGTTGCATTGTAGTTTCTCCATTATTATTGGTACTAGTTCAACAAAAGTACAATCTATTGATACTAGTTCTCCACTTGATTCGTAATCAACATAATGCTTGTTGTTATCTTAATGACTATTGCTCTGTCCAAAATTTGCAGAGGTTTCATAACTGAAACTAATGTATCAATTTTTCAATTTTGTTAAGCAACCATTTTAATACATGAAAACAATGTATAAACAACTAATTTGTGACAGTTTTCAGTAAATAATCTTAAATATATCACTCCTCTCTCTCTCTTATTTTGTCAAAAGCCTATAAAATTAGACTCCTAAGGATCAACCTTAATGTTTCAGCAACACAAAAAAAAGGCCACCAGATTTCTTGCCGCTCTTGCTGAAAAGCAAAAACAAAGAAAAAAGAATAGAAGATAAATTGTTTTTATTTTTTTTTTTTAAAAAAAACTAGTTGTTTCAGATCTGTAATTTTTCTCCTCTTGCTCAATATAAATAAAGGGGCTTGAACTAAAGAAGAAGATAATCGACTTATTGCACACATAAGGGCTCACTACCTAAGGTGTGCCAAGAATTTTAAGCTTTGTTAGATTAATTACCTACCTGATCTCAAACGTGAAAACATCATCAATCTTGTACGATTTTTGGTTTACGATTGTACCCTTCTCATTAATGATTTTTTTTTTCAGATCTGAAATTGTACCTTGGTTGAGAACAAAAATGGAGGAGATGGGGAAGTTCTGGTGCGGCTGGAAACGAAGGAGAACGAGGGTGAAGGGGACTGTTTTGCTTAGTCCGTATTTTTGAAAAAAAAAGTTTTGTCTTTCCTTTTTTGTTTATTTTTTCATACTAAGATAAAAATGTAAATTTTGGATCTAAAAAGCCTATTAAGGAAAATATCCCTTAATTATAATCATTAAATATTTTAAAAAATTGATGTAAATTTAAAGAAATTTGTTGGGTAACGCTGCAAAGAAGCAAAATATAGGCAAAGATTGTATCTCTTCCAATGTTACTAATTTGGTGACTGAAATCTTTGAGAGGAAAAATAGAATAAATTGAGAATAGAGAATATATATGAGAAAGAATTTATCGTCTTATAAAAGAGGTTGGAATTGAAAAAACAGATAGAAATTAATAACATTAATTTATCAGGATAAACATCTTAACTTTTAAAGCAAGAGTATTTCCATGACTCCATGTCAAAATACTCAAGAAGTGATCTAGACATAAACATACATGATTGAATGATTTACATGGGCTAATCTTTTTAATACTTATAGAAAGTTACTTTTGATATTTTTTTTGCTTATGACAAAGTTATTAGAATATTTCTAATTAAGGAAATAAAATAATATTATTGATTCTGATAAATGAATATTTTATATTCATTGAATCTGGACAGAATCAATTACGTAATATTCTATATATGGTCAGATTTCTATATTCATTACCTGATTTGATTTCCTGAATTAATTGTCATAATATTCTGACAATTAATGTGGCATAGATACTGATGGAGTATCTCACCTATAAATATAGGGTCTCGGTCCCCGAGCTCCTCACTCATTCTGTTCATAACAGCAAATTCCATCTAAAGAGAGTTGAGAGAGCGAGGAAGCCCGATTACCCATGGTAGTCAATTTCCTTTGCAGATTAAAGCTTATGTGGGTTTGAAGCTCAAGATTCAATGGCTGGAGGTATTTCGATCCTTATTCATAGTGTATATATGTTTGATTAATTCCGCACTTTATACTTAAACATATATATTTCAGTTTATACATATAAATGTCTAACAGTTGGTATCAGAGCGGTTTTTATCTCTGCCTTGATTTTAGTTTGAGTTTCATATATATATATATACTCGTATATACATTGTTTATATATATATATATTTAATTCAGTGTTGATA
The DNA here is from genome assembly GCF_029168945.1 of Cannabis sativa. NCBI lineage: Eukaryota > Viridiplantae > Streptophyta > Magnoliopsida > Rosales > Cannabaceae > Cannabis > Cannabis sativa. Next base: position 39,294,412 of record NC_083608.1, on the reverse strand, counting down.
TATATATTTATTTTCGTTTGTGTATATATTTATATATTCATATTCATTCAATCCCAATTATATATATACATATATATTTTCATACATATATACTTGTTTATTCATTCAGTTCATATATATATATATATTCATATACATATATATATATATATTTTTTCTTCATTTCATTACGTATATATGTTGTATATATAGATATATATTATTTATATATCTAAATGCTATATACAAATATATACATATATACATTTCATGTTTATATATATACATACAGTATTTTTATTTTTCTGTATATATATATGTATATATATTTATATATATATTGTATATGTATTAATACATTCATATATTAATATAGATTGTTCTAAGCATGAAAATCCACTTTGAAAAAACAAAGAAATCTCAAAATTATTTTTCAAAAAATTTTGGTGATTTTTAAAGTCTTTGTTTTATGTATTTTCGATGCATAAAATCTATATGAATGTCTTAATTTTCGCATTTAGATTCATTTGGAATTGATTTCATGATTTTTGGAAGTTTAAGGAAATTTTATCATGTCGTTTATGGCAGTGTATTTTTCAAAAAAAAAAAAAAAAAAAAAAGGGAAAAAATTTCGATTTTTTTTTTATATATATTTTTTATTTATTTGGAAATATAAATTATTCTCCTATTGTTAATTTAGTCAATAAATTACATTCATTAATTTCCATTTTTAATTTAATACATATATTTAGAATTAATATGTTATTTAGTATAAACTGAAAATGGAAATTTGTTTTAATATGGTAATTAATTACATGATTTATTTAGGCATGTAATAATTGTGCATTTAATTATTTATTACCAAATTTATGTAATTTATTGTTTAAATTAATAAAATTTGAAAAATCTGCCATTAAGTATAGTCTTTAATTTTGCATTTAATTCATTCCATATAATTAATTGTACTAATTTGTATAATTACCTTATTTATACAAATTAATTATTAGTATAAATATTTAAGATATTATATGGTCATAAATGCATAATTAATTATATATTATGGAATTAAGCATTTAATTTATTATCATACAATAATTGTATTAATTTGTATTTATTTGGCAAATTTATGTTTAATGCAATTAATTTAGATTTGTATGATTTAAATGCTATACATAAATTCCTTTTATAGTGCTAGATATATTTAGAAATATTCAAACATTAAGATAGGTTGAATATTTTATATAGCACATTAAGTTTCATAAAACTTCATAAAATATTCATAAAACTTCCTAAAATGAATAAAATATGAATAAAATGTAAGTAATTTTGTGGTTTGACATAAGAAAACATGAATTTGGGACAAATGCTCATATCTAGAACGGTTTTTAATGATCTTCGGACGACCACACTAGGAGCATTAATCTCAGTGATTGTTTACTATGTTAATAACGAAATTACTTTTAGGTAGAGCCCAATACCTAATGTCAAAGTGAAAATATAATTTTATATAATTAGGGAGTAGCCACAGCATCCTTATTTGTATAAAATTATATATTAATTAAAATTCACCTTAATGGACATAAATTGTAATTAATTATATAGGTATAATAATTTTACCCCACAGGGATTTTATTATATTTGTATAATTAATTAGGATAATATGTTAAATTAAATTCTCTTAATTTACCCCACAGGGAGTTATGGGGATTTAATTTAATAGTGTTATCACAAATTTAATTAAAGATAGATAATAAACCTTCATTTTCCAAAACTAATTGTTTAATTAAATCTATCATAAAGTTCATCTAATTTTATTAAATTTAAAATTTAGCCCACAGGCAATTTTGGATTTAGTAAAATTTTAATCTTCGGTTATACTTTGGTGTCTAGTGAACCACATAATTTTAAATAATTAGGGAGTAGCCACATCCTTAATTATATAAAATTATATATATTAAGTGGAATAAGATCACATAATGGACATGAATTATGTGAACATAATAATCTTACCCTACGGGGATTTTATTATATTCACATGATTAATATGTTAAATTAAATTCTCTTAATTTATCCCACAGGAAATTATGTAGATTTAATTTAATAATTTTATCATAAAGTATAAAATTTTGAAACATTTATAAATAATTAAGTGTTTCATACCTTTCATTAAGATAGAAATATTAAACTTTAAATTTTTCATAAATTGTGTAAATCTATCATAATCTACATCTAAATATAATCTTATTAAATTAAAAATTTAGCCCACAGGCAATTTTTGTTTAATAAGATTTCATATTTAAGCATGTTTATTCATTGGTAAAAACATGATTCATTTAAACCTCAAAACTATATATGTAATTTTATTACATCACTATTCATAAATTTCTTCCATACTAGTAGAAAATTTCTTCCATAACAGTAGGAATTTTCAAAATTTATTACGATAATTTCATCTAGCATATACGCTTTTACTGTATAATTAAGAAAAATAAATCACACTTTATTATCACCAATAAATTTTAATTTATTGTGTATGAATTCATTCTAATATAGTTAATGTGATTATTAACACATAGTGGATTATTTTAGATTGTTATTCCACATTCATAATTTCTTGCAAGGTTTACAAATAAACCTAAGAAAGTCAGTAACTGTGAGCAAATCTTATCCACAGACAAGATAACTTCTCACATTTAGAAGTTTAAGGAACAAGCAATATAGTAGTGGCTTTGTTTTAAAATTGGCAAAGATCTTTATGTTCCAAGATTCTATTGAAACTTGATTTAGACACATTTAGAGGTCTTTACTACAAATAATGTCACTCATAAAGATATGCAAGTTCAATCTGACAATAAGAAATGTGTTATTAATAAGAATTCTTCTACATTATAGCACCAAAAATTATGGAACATATCTCCATAAATAGAATAAATGTTAGTAAATGGTGGGGATCTTCATTACACTTGATTTTACTAACTTTATTTAGAACTTGTGTGAATTTCATTAAGAATATGTATTCCAACAAGTCAAAATCGGTGCATACTAGAATTCTATCATATTAGAAATCATACAAGTCAATTAATTTTGAAGACATGGACTCAAATTTTGCATCTCCTTTTTAACGATTACTCACATAAATAATTTTTCTACAAAAGTATGGATTTATATGTTTCAAAGACATTTAAATCTTAAGTAGAGAAATGGTGCATTTTGCATATTAAGATAGTGAGATCAAATATAAAATGGAGAATACTACATCAAAATTCGTGAGTATGGATAAACTCCCAAAGTGTATTTGTAAAGTTTCTTTAAAAGCATGGGTTCATTGCCCGATACATATGCTTGGTACACCCAAATTATAGTGTGTAACGATTTAAGAAACTAAGCATTTTTTGGACATGGGGTGGAGCCTACATAGCAAACTCCAATCTTTTCTAAATCTTTGTCTATTGATACTCAACAATGGGGTGTACATATCGAATCGTGTTCTAACCAAAGTTGTTTCTCAAACATATTTTGAGTTGTGATAAGGTTGAAAACCGACTTGATGACATGTACACATTTTATAAATACCCATATATAGTTAGAGTACAATTGTCAAAGAAAAGATCTGGGCCCTAAACCATAAATGAGCATATTTCATTTGAAAAGCTATAAGGTTTAAGGGTTACATATTTTATTATCCATCTCACAACACTAGAATTGTGGAATTAAGAATTGACTTGATCAGTGGGAGTGATCAATCTAGGAACCTAGTTTCCGAGAAAGATCATTCATATTTTCTCAAACTTCCACCTCAAGTGTTAGATTAATTATGATTCACAACATCCCTTAAGATTAATGGTTATTGAGAATTCATAACTAATCATTAATAATATACAAGTCATTGGTAAAATTCTAATAAGTTATGTTATTTAGTAATTGCTTACAATTTCTAAAATAACATGTTATTGAACCATTTGTTCTTTTAAGAGTTTGTTGGTCCATCCTTAAGATGACTTATTAGAACAGTAAGATCAATGTTTTCTAGTGATTACATTTTGTACAATAAGAGTTCAACTACAATATTAATTTGAGACACAAATTAAATTATAGAATGATAAAGAATTGAAGTTGTAGTACAATATGCCATGAATGAAGAAATGAATATCTTAAATAGCAATAAAGTTTATCTTTAGTAAAGTTGTCTAATGGGGTGGAGAACATTAATTAAGCATAGGTTTTTTCACCAATAATATTCATTAGGCAACATTGAGAAACATAAAGATATAAAAGAATATTCATTGCTAAAAAAACCTATGCTTAATTAATGTTCTCCACCCCATTAGACAACTTTACTAAAGATAAACTTTATTGCTATTTAAGATATTCATTTCTTCATTCATGGCATATTGTACTACAACTTCAATTCTTTATCATTCTATAATTTAATTTGTGTCTCAAATTAATATTGTAGTTGAACTCTTATTGTACAAAATGTAATCACTAGAAAACATTGATCTTACTGTTCTAATAAGTCATCTTAAGGATGGACCAACAAACTCTTAAAAGAACAAATGGTTCAATAACATGTTATTTTAAGAGGGTGAAGGGGACTGTTTTGCTTAGTCCGTATTTTTGAAAAAAAAAGTTTTGTCTTTCCTTTTTTGTTTATTTTTTCATACTAAGATAAAAATGTAAATTTTGGATCTAAAAAGCCTATTAAGGAAAATATCCCTTAATTATAATCATTAAATATTTTAAAAAATTGATGTAAATTTAAAGAAATTTGTTGGGTAACGCTGCAAAGAAGCAAAATATAGGCAAAGATTGTATCTCTTCCAATGTTACTAATTTGGTGACTGAAATCTTTGAGAGGAAAAATAGAATAAATTGAGAATAGAGAATATATATGAGAAAGAATTTATCGTCTTATAAAAGAGGTTGGAATTGAAAAAACAGATAGAAATTAATAACATTAATTTATCAGGATAAACATCTTAACTTTTAAAGCAAGAGTATTTCCATGACTCCATGTCAAAATACTCAAGAAGTGATCTAGACATAAACATACATGATTGAATGATTTACATGGGCTAATCTTTTTAATACTTATAGAAAGTTACTTTTGATATTTTTTTTGCTTATGACAAAGTTACAAACATGGAACTACAAATTTAAAGCTTCTAATAAGAAACAACATGTAGTCGATTGAATTGCTTTATCTTCTTCACATAGCTGATTTTGTTGAATTGGTGAACTAGTTGATTACTTGATTGGTACTGTCTTAATGGTTTTTTTTAATAGAAAAATCAACTTTATAAACCATTAATCTCAGTTACAAAATAGCTAATATTATTCTAAATTGAAACAATGAACAAATTGAAACTCTAGCAAAATTATTAGCTATTATATATTAGCATATCTTTTAATAAAGAAAACCAAAACATTTCTTAACTCAGCAAGCGAGTTTCACAATTTTGAATAACATATCTATATAAAGAAATCATAGCTAGGAATACAACTCCTTAAAGCTTGTACCACAAACTAATTAAACAATTCGTCTCCACAGTTACCTATTGCCATTGATGTTCCTTGATCCAACTTATAGCCTCCCTAACCCTCATTGCCTCGGCAAGCTCAGGTTCGTTAGGACCATGAGAATAAAGGGTACACCCTCTTTGCATTGTAGATTTTGATTATAAACTCTCTTTCATATGGTAATAAGGAAGCATGGATTCGCCATTTGCATCCTTCAGCTTTACAAATTAATGTGATTCTACTAGAAGCATGCTTCACTTTACGTAGCTCAAAACCTTCTTGAATGGCAAAGTCTTTCAATACTTTTCCAAAAACCTTGTGATCATTTAATCTTTGCCATTACTTAAGGATTATTTTCCCATTTTCATACATGTTCTCATTTTTTAGTCTTGATAGGTTACTATTAGGATCAATAAAATTTTCATTCCTTATTAGTTTCTTAAAATTCCTATGCTCGGCTTCATTATTGTCATAGTGCTCTCCAAACCATTCTTCTGTGTAAGATTCATCACAATATTTGTCAAAGTCAAAACTATCCTCATCATCGTATGAAATCTTATTCTCTTTTCTCCACTCCAAGTCATTGTCATCAATTGATATTCTTGACAAAGATTCCACATTTGCTTCACCTATGCTCATCTCATTTGGCCTGGTAGATGCTATTCGAGGTGCATATTTGAGCCTCCTAAGGGCAGCACTTGATAATGCACCTGAAGTGAAATTACCTCTAGTGTCATAGTGCGTGAAATCACCCTCCAATATTGCTTCATTTTCTGCCAACATATATTATTGTGTATCAAATTCTGGTGCAACATGAAATATTGGTTCATTAATTTCATCAGCTTCTGGTATAGCCACGGATCTGTTGTTGAATTTTTGGACCATGAAATACTTCAAGTTCAATCTCTCAAGCATCCAATGTCATGTCTTCCTTAGTCCAAAGCATTAATTATGAGAAAAAGTAAAAGCAAAGCATGAACTTTTTTTATAACCACAGACAACTGAAGTTATAATTTAGAAATTCAAACAAAACCAGTTAATTTTGTAGAAAAAACTAAACACTTAATTAAAGTCAAATAAAAAAAAATACTTTACATAGATTGTTGGATTTAAGAATTTTTGTCTTATTTTAGTAAAAAAGTCTAACATGGATGAAAGTTCAGGAACATGATTTAGTACATTTCAAAATTCGAGGAGCATGATTTGGTATATATCAAAGTCTGTGGAGCATTGTTTAGTACATAAACATGCACTAAAATAGTAAAATTGAATAAAATTAGACAAAAATTCTTAAATCCAACAATCTCAATATATAGTTCAGGGAGTATTTTGTTGGGAATTATTTTACCATGATCTTAGATCTACTCACAAGTATGTTTATTAACATCCTAAATATGAACTTTCTAAAACGATAAAATAAACACATATAAAGTTAAGAAAACCTTACATTGATGCAGCGGAATAAATGTCTCCTTCCACTCAGATCTCTAACCCTTGATTCCTTTCTGTAGCAGAGTATAATCAAGATCTGAGCCCGAATCTTCTTCTTCTTCAAGCTTTGATCCTTCACAGTCTTCCAATCTATGATTGAGTTACTGCTTGCTGTGTGTGGGCACTTACTCTTTCACTAGGGTCACGAAAAAGATGAAGGGAAAAGAGAGAGAGGTATTTCGGCCAAGGTAGAGAGTGAGGAAGGCTCAGTTTTTCTGAAGAGATAAATTTCTATCAGAAAGGCTTGTTGAAAACTTATGTTTTGACTGAGCCATCACTTTCTATTTATAGGCAACTACTAGGTCTAGGTTTAGAATTATTTGGCATTAAAATAATGAAAATATTAATTTGAAAAAGCCTTTTAAGTGGCCGGCCATATGGTGTTAATGGGCCTCACTTAATTTTGCAATTTTATCAAATTTTATCTCTATTTTCTCAAAAATGCCAATTTTCCAATTCTAACCTTTTAAATGCCAAAACTAATTATTTAATAACTAAAATAGATTATTAAATAATATTGTCATTTAATTTAATTATTAATTAGACATATAAAGTCCATTAATAAATAAATAAACCCAGAAAACTCTTTTCCTTACAATTTCACCCCTGCTTAGTGAAAATTCATAAAATTAGACATAGTCTAACTTTAGAATTATAATTGATCAATCACGAATCAATTAATGAGTCTTACAAGCAGAATGTTCTCAACTAGAATGGGGACCATGGATCTATATGCTGAGCTTCCAATAAGTGAACCAAATTTACCAAGTAAATTCCTACTTATTAATTCTTCGTTGAATCCACTCTTAGAACTTAGAATTGCACTCTCAGACTTATATAGAGCATATTGTATGTTTCACGATACCAATATACTATCTCATTTAACCATTGTTATAATCTTATTGTGATTTAAAGATCCTCTATATAGATGATTTACATTGAGATGAGATTTCTTTACCGTTCTCACCCCTCAATGTATTTTGCCCCTTAAAACACTTAGCTACCTGTAAATGGTGTTTAGTGATCTAATAATTAGTCAGTTAAACAAGAGCTCATCCATTTACTTCTATTTGCTAAGCTCGAAGGGAATCATCAGTTAACTTCTATACACAAGTAGAAGCTATAGATTCCATATTTATGTTCAGCACTCCCACTCAATCATACTATCATGTTCCCAAAATATACGTATCACCCTGACCCAAAAGTAGGCTTAACTAATAAATCAAAGAACATGAATAGCACTCCTGAGTTGAGCCCAAGCATATCAGGATTTAGATTCTTTTTAATCTTAAGATCAACTACTGATATTGACTTGGAAAGATATGTATAACGGTAAGTTTGTAATATCTTAACTTAGTTGCAATATCGGTCCAGTCCAATGTATACTCCATACATTCGAAACTAGTATACTTTACTAATGTCCTGGAAAGAACATAACACTTACTCCAAGTGTAAGTACACATCATCGCTGATTATCACATTAGTGTAAATCCAATAACACTGATGAAACAGGGACCAAAACTTTTGATTCATATGATCACAATCACATTCCACTGTGTTGACGATACTGTAATTGTGAATAAACATATGATCTGGATTTAACTGATTTTGTGTGTATGAATGTAATAAACATATTAAACATGTTAAACCATTAGCATGTAAAATTCATGCAAACATCAATCACTTCTAATTTCTTTTATTGATAACTAATCAGATTGTAAAGAGTTTTATTTAGGGCATAAAACCTAACATATTTTTCACGACCTTAAAAGTTCAGGAGCATGATTTGGTACATATCAAAGTTCAGGGGCAAAAATCATAATTAATCTTTTTTTTATTTGCTAATTTCACAAATAAATAATAAGCATTTTCCATATTAGAAAGTTATATTTAAGTAACATACAAAGTACCAAATAAATATATTCCCTTTTATAAATAATGTTATGCATTAATATTAGGGGCTGTTTGGAATAGGTTAATCTTAGTAAGGGAATGGTAATGTGAAACATTACCTTGTTTGTTTGGAGGGTTTAGCCTTGGAATGTTATTCCCCTAATATTATATAACTACGAGGGTAATGTTCATACCTTAAAAAAAGGTAGGATTAAATTATTACCTTCCATCATATTAATTTGAATAATATTTTTGAATTAATAAATAAATTTAAATATTAATAATATTATCATTTATTACAAATAAAATATTACGATATATATATTTAGTCTGTGAGATCAGTTTTTTTTAACCGAGTTATTTTATATTATTAGCAGTAACATATATAGATTTATTATACAAAAATTTTATGCGAATGGTGTACATAAATAACATATCGAACAAAAATAAATAATATAGTGATAAAATATATAGAAATGTTCTTTTTAATTAATAAAAAATACAATAAAATTTAATGTTTACTAATTAATAAATATATTTCTTTAATAAATAATTATTTTATTTTTATATGTAATTAACATTAAATAGATATAATAAAAAAATATTTTTATTTTAATTTTTCAAAATAATATATATAAGATTCATGTACTCAACCAAACAGTGTAATTTAATTAATAGTAATATGATTACATATTACCCTACACAGCCAAACAGTTTAAACATTTCTCTATAATAATATTCCCTTTCATAATATTCTCTATAATCAAATTATTTTGAACACTTCACTTAATCTATATATTACAGTATAAATTGATAGGTATTGTAAATATTAAAAAAAATATATGGGAATATAATTGAAATTAATAAAATATTTGAAAATGTATATATTTAAATAATATGAAAAAAAAAATTAAATAAAATTAATGTATAATTTATTATGGAAAAAAATCCCAGTTTTTAGCGTTGATAGTTGAATTTCATATTGGTTTCATCTAAATTAAACTATCCCAACAAACAACCCAGACTCCAGTGCCCGCTTTTCCACCTGTTAACTTTGACACTGACATTGCCACGTCATTCTCAGCTGGGCGGTTAATTATTTATTGGGGTTACTCTTGTTTTTGTTTTTTTTTTAATAATAAACTTTTGTTTTTATTTTGGATATAAGATTCGCAAAATTCAAAAAAAAAAAAAACACTTTTTTTTGTTTGAAGAAATCCAAAAACGCTGTTTTGGAAACGGTTTTTCCCACGAAAAAAAAGTTTCCCAAATCCCCAATTCTCTCATGTCACTCCAAGCCTTCAAAGAAACGCTTAAGCCTTGCTCAAATTCATCGTCTTCCACCTCCATTGAGGCTTACCCAAGGACCTTTACTTCCCACGACTTTGGCTCCCCGATTTCTAGAAAACCCCCCAAAAGTTCTCTTTCTCAGCAACTATTGCGCCTCCAAGATCCCATCTCTCCACCCCCAATTCAACCACGGACCCAACCCAAACCATCCCAGAAGCATAAAGGTGGTAACTTTGAAGACCACGATGAAAATGATGATGATGATGATGAAGAAGAAGAAGAAGAAGAAGAAGAAAAACCTGGACCAGAAGCGTTTCTGAGGTCTGAAGTGAGTGAATTTCAGTTTGATCATACGGGACCTTATGAACCGTTGGTCTTGACCTCAGAGGGTGAGATTCCTGTTGTTCAGGTAATTTCATTTTATGCTTCCACTATTTGAGTTCGTGTTTATTTATCTTCTTGATTATTGTATACTTACTAGTTAGTGTAATTGTAGAATAATGTGATATTTATTTGCAGGTTCCTTCATCCATAAACTGTAGGTTACTTGAACATCAAAGGGAGGGAGTTAAGTTTTTATATAATTTATACAAGAACAACCATGGAGGTATTCTTGGAGATGACATGTATGTGTTTTTCATCTAGCTTAGGCTTATGAATATAGTCAATGTTTTTCTTATAACGGGATAATTTTAGTTAGAATTTTTTGTATTGATAATGTGTTTTCTTAATGGTGCTTTACTTGAGTGTAAAACCTGTCTACCTAAATGTGGATTTTGGTGGGGTGATTAACTTCACTGCTGACTGCTTGTCATTAACATTGGAACAGGGGATTAGGCAAAACTATTCAAACAATTGCATTTTTGGCTGCTATTTATGAGAAAGATGGAGATATTGTTGACCCTGTAACATCAAAGAACAATCAACTAGGACAGAAAGGCCCTGTACTGATAGTTTGTCCTTCTTCGGTTATCCGCAATTGGGAGAATGAATTTTCCAAGTGGGCTACTTTTAGTGTTTCTGCTTACCATGGTGCAAACCGTGATCTAGTATACGAAAAATTAAAAGTACGCGGAGTTGAAGTACTTATTACCAGCTTTGACACCTACAGAATTCAAAGACGCACCTTATCAGATGTGAATTGGGAGATTGTGGTTGTTGACGAAGCACACAAGTTGAAGAATGAGAAATCAAAACTCTATGAAGCATTTCTAGGAATTAAAACATTAAAACGCTTTGGTCTTACTGGAACTGTAATGCAGAACAAAATTATGGAATTGTTTAATCTCTTTGACTGGGTTTCACCAGGAGCTTTGGGATCGCGCGATCACTTCCGCGAATTTTATGATGAACCCCTTAAGCATGGTCAAAGAGCAACTGCTCCTGAAAGATTTGTGGAGGTAGCTGATAAGCGAAAACAACACTTAGTGACTGTTCTTCGTAAATATTTGTTAAGAAGGACAAAAGAGGAGACAATTGGGCATCTCATGATGGGGAAGGAGGATAATGTTGTGTTTTGTGCCATGAGTGAATTGCAGAAACGGGCCTACAGAAGAATGTTACAGCTACCTGACTTTCAATGCCTAATAAACAAGGATCTTCCATGTAGCTGTGGAAGTCCTCTCACTCAAGCTGGATGTTGTAAAAGGATTATACCAAATGGATTAATTTGGCCCTACCTTCATAAAGACAATCCAGATGGTTGTGATTCTTGCCCCTTTTGTATCGTTCTTCCTTGCCTTGTCAAGCTCCAGCAGGTATGAATGTAAAAGTTTGTATTCATTGAAAAGCTATGTGAAAGAGATCATCTCTTAGTGGCCCTACACAATGGCACAACTCTCTATATATGATAATTGGTTGAAGACAAATTAGTCATCTTTTGCACTTTACATTTTAGTTTTTAGTGCAACATTAGATTTCATATTAGAAACAGTGATATGTAGACTAAGTAAAGACTATGAACACGGAAGAAAAGCATACATGGTGATGGAAATTTGAGATAAACCTGGAATACCTTTAATAAAAAAGAGATTGGGGTTTTGGTCTTACCTTAAATGCCTCTAAAGTGTAAAATACTACCGATAATATTCACAATTTATTTTTAAGGCTCAGTTTCTGCTCATTAAAGAAATCAAGGCTTGCTTTTTACATGAACAAAAACTGTAGAATAATTAAAGGAAAGGAATTACTAGAACTCTATTTCCTTTTAAAGAGTAAAAATGAAAATAATAATAATAATCTGCTTACTCATGAAAGAGTACAATTTTTCTAATCGTTATCTGATCACTTTTAATTGATATTATTCTGTTGCCACATGTTTCAATTCGTGAATGGTTTTCAGGTAAGTAATCACCTGGAGTTGATCAAGCCTAATTCTAGAGATGACCCAGATAAGCAAAAGAGAGACGAAAAATTTGCCTCTGCTGTGTTTGGCCCAGATATAGATTTGGTGGGAGGGAGCACCCAAAATGAAAGTTTTATGGGCCTTAGTGATGTTAAACATTGTGGTAAAATGCGAGCACTAGAGAAGTTACTGTCTTCTTGGATTTTACGGTGTGACAAAGTTCTTTTGTTCAGTTACTCTGTCAGGTGACTCTTGTAAAGTTTACTGCGTATGCTAAATACGGTTACTCTTTTCTTTATTATAATCTTTCACAGTTTACTCACAAAATAATTAAACTTCTTTCATAGTCACATTCCTAGTGGTGTTCCAAGGGGTTTTGCTTATTTTCTGTCTCCTGGTAGTTGGGGACTAATTATTAATTATGTGATCCCTCGAACAAGCATTGAAATGCCAATGTGTCAATTAGGTCTATAACATGTAAGATGTAACTATATGTCTGGTTGATTTATGATTAATTGATTATGAACAGTAGCATAAAACCAAATCTTCCCAGTTTCACCAGAATTTTTCAGAAGAGAAAAGGAGGGTTCTGGGAAAAGTTTTTGTGGGAACCTAAGTAGGATTGTTGAGTCTTAGCCATTTCATTCAGTTGCATATTGTCAATATTGATAATATAAAATGGATATAGCATAACTTTAATAATCAGACTTACTCTTCATGCGTATATTCATGAAATGGATTAATTGCATAAATCTTCAATCTATCCATTTGATGGTTTGAGACATCTTTTTCCTGTTATTGAAATAATCTTTTTCTTTTTATTAGGATGCTGAACATACTGGAAAAGTTTCTTATACGCAAAGGATACTCCTTTTCACGACTTGATGGTTCCACACCAACCAGCTTGCGCCAGCATCTTGTCGACGACTTCAACTCAAGTCCAAGCAAACAGGTTAGTTTTTCGTTTCAATCAATGATTAAATAAACTCGTGTTTTTCCTGCTACCTAACAAAATATATGTTTAGGTGTTTCTTATATCAACTCGAGCTGGTGGTCTTGGATTGAATCTTGTGAGTGCTAATCGAGTTGTTATATTTGATCCAAACTGGAATCCTGCTCAAGACTTGCAAGCTCAAGATAGGTCTTTTCGATTTGGGCAGAAGCGACATGTGTTGGTTTTTCGTTTCCTTTCAGCTAGCTCTTTAGAAGAACTTGTTTACTCGCGTCAGGTCTACAAACAGCAGCTAGCAAACATTGCTGTCTCTGGAAAAATGGAAAAGCGCTATTTTGAAGGTGTCCAGGTAGAAACAAAGAAAGTCTTAGCTTTAAGTATTCAAACATTAAATTTCCTTAATTTCAATATGCTGTTTCCATTTTCAGAATTGCAAAGAATTTCAAGGGGAACTTTTTGGGATTTGTAACTTGTTCCGCGATCTTTCTGATAAGGTCTTTACCAGCGAAATCATTGGGTTGCATGACAAGCGAAAAGAGGATAGTAGAAAGCAAGAATTAACTAATTCTTCAGAAACATTTGGTCCTATGTCATCATTAGGATCTTGGATTAAGAAAACGTCCAAAGATTCCAAGAAAGCTTCGAGTGACCCTGCACTTGAAGATCTGGGCAAGTGTTTTTTGTGCTCTTTGCCATTCATTTTCCTATTTTTAATTCGTTTTTTATGTTTCCATTATTTTTAAGTTTGACCTGATTGATTTATACAATTTCACCATGTGTAAAGAAGTCACCTGGCTCGTGATTTCAATGACTTTTGCAGTGACTTACAGTTTCCAACTAGAAGTTTTAATATTTTCATGTGGATGGTGATTAAGAATTACGTAATTTTCACGAATTTATTGTTGCATTGTTGCTTAACTCAGTTTCATAATATTTCAGGTGTTGTTTATGCTCATCGCAATGAAGATATTGTAAACTATGGTCCTGGGTTCCAAGAGAAGCTGCAAGAGGGCTTATCTCAGAATGGTAACCCAAAACCTCATCCTCCATCCATGCCTGTTCATAGAAATTTATTAGATGACATACATATCAATGAAATGGATTCTTCAACTAAGAACCGAAAAATAATTCAATATAGTCTCCTTGCTCGGTTTGCTGGTATGGGAGAATTAGAGTTCAGCAAGTGGATATTAACTGCAACACCTGCAGAGAGAGAGGAAGTGCTCCGAGATTACAAGAGGAGGAAGCATAAGACACCCTATGGGGGCTGAAGAGAAGGTAGAATGTAGCTGCAGCTTATGTAAATAATACTGTACATATATGATTTGTGGTAGAGAATCGGTAAAGTAGTGATGAAAAGAATGTTCATGATTGGAACAGCATTGAGCATTCCCTCATTGCGTTTAGATGAATGTATTTACAGCCATTTCTTTTCAGAAGTTCAGAAAAATTTGGCGTCATTCAAGAGCGATATCAGTAATGACTGGTTGGTTCTTGACAAGAGAAATTGACAATGTCGAACTATATAAATGAACCTTACAAGCTAAAATAATGTCAAATATTGATCTACGTTTCGGGAGTTTAAACAAAGCTCTTTGGTTTTGTGCAAAATTTGGGTCTCGGTTTCTATTTTTCCTTTCCCTCATCATCTAAAGTCAACTTCTAATCATAACTGGGAAATTTGGCATTTCTTCATCCAGTTGTGCCAAGCATCACCATGGTTACTTATCTTCTCTGCATCTTGAATCTTGAAACCGGTTTTGAAGACTGAAAACCAAACAGCAACGAGAAAACCATCGTTACCATTTCAAATCATCAAAATTATAATGGACACTTGTGTCTTGTTAGTGCTGCACACAAATAAATTACCTGAGATGGGGTCTGATTTTTTGAACTTGTATTTAAATTGTCAGCCCGCTCAACAATAGAACCTGTAAAAGCCTGTAAGAAAGACAGATACCAAATGAATATCCTAAAAACATGAATGACTATCTACATGTAAAGGCTTTTTCTTTTCTTTTTTTTTTTCAGTTCACTCAAGATTTGACCTTGCGGCTGTCGAACTTTGGCTTTGGAGTTTCAACAAGAGTCTGTAAAACAAATATGAAGTCATATTAAACACCTTTAAAAAATAATAATAATAATTAGAGAGTTCTTTTGCAATATAATAGAGGAAAAGAACATATTCTAACGCACATCATATCAAACAAGAAATGATAATTAATAAATAAAACCAAGATAAACCACAAATGGTATTTTGCCCGTACAAGTTAAAAGTGCGAATGCTTTAAATTTTGACATGTGAACATATTAAGTGATGTAATCTAGTTGCAAAAGAATGTCTACATTCCAATCAAGGATGTTTACATTCCAATCAAGGACTTGGCATGATCTCCATCAAAAAAAGAACAAACTATTGTCATCTCTATATGATAACATAAATGAAAATAATAATAATAATAATAATAATAATAATAAAATTGTAGTATCAATACTTATTTCGAAGAGAAATGCTACAACTCAATATCGGGTTCCACTTGTTTTACATTAATAAATATTATAAAAAATGACTAACCAATTATAAGACGACACTTCATCATGGTGCTAAGCACCATGAGTATAGCAATGCTCTATTTCAAAAGTTAATAAGCTTGGAAGTTAAAATTGTAGTATTTTCTTCTGCTTGGGAAGAAAGCACATATACAAAAGTATAGCAAGAGCATTAAGAAGGTTAGAAAAAAGACATAAATACCTCATTTATCGGAGAACTAAAAGCTTGGAGGCTATTATTAGCTTGAGGAGGCATTAATGTCGTCTCAGTAGACTTTTTGACATATCTATCGGAAGTATCACCGTGTGATGATCCATCTGGACAAGATATAGGAAAACAATTGGGGTGAATCTCAGCTTAAAGATTACATTGCAGTTTTTGGTGGATGTTGACATGCAAACCAACCTAACTTTCTTCAAAATATAGTCAGACCTTACATAATAATGATGTTGAGACAGGTGAATAGAAGCTTTCTGAATATCTAAGGAAATATAATACTGGAGACAAACTATAATCGAGTGAACCTTTGTGTAAAGGTTTTGTAGAACTTCTAGAATGGAGACGTTGGATATACATAGTTAAGTATGATGATCCAAATCCATAAAAAAGTCTATGTAACAGGGCAAACAACTAACCTTTAGGTACCGGTTGAACTGCCAAACCTGTGCACTGGTAGACAAATTTATTGGTGTAAGTTAATGTATATTGACTGAAAAATTAGACGAACAATAACACCAAAAAAAAAAGGACTATGAAATACAGGCAATTCTGGCTGATCATATTGCTGCTTATCATTGTCAAGATTAGCAGCTTTAATCACTGCCCTTGTATTCTGTGTCTGATCCATAGGTTTCCTCAACTCTGGCTTCTATTTAAATAAGAAAAAAAAAAGTTTGCATCAACTAAAAAGCAGTGCAGTCAGTCAGTTACTCAATTTCTAAAGCCAAAAGTTCTCTACATATACCTCTGGTTTTTCAGTCTCATTAAGGGATAATTTATCTGAGAAACTATCCAAATCAGCTTTAGTTGGCTCGTCATCATCATCATCATCATCATCTTCTTCAGCTGCAAGTTCTTCTTTCTCAAGTTCATCAAATCGGGACATAATGCGTGCAAATTCATCATCTTCAATTTTAGCATTTTTGTTGTCTACTTCAGAAAAGCTTGAAGAAACTTCTATAACCAGTCCAGAAAAGAAGCATCAGTATCTCAATTATGTTTCTAATAAAGAAATAATAAAAGATTCATTAAAATGAGTTAATTAAAAGATAATACACTAAATAAGTTCCACATTGATTGAAGGATAAGGTGTTTGCTTTACAAAAAAAAAATCTCCAAAGTCTACCAATAACATATATGGATTTCAAATGATTTCACAAGCATGTTAGAAGGACTGGGAATTTAATGCAAAGTAGCACACAGAAGGAATTGCTTCGTCAACTGTCCTAAAAGCTACAGTAAATAAGAAATAAACATGACAATTTACTGCAAGATTGTTCAGATACTCTAATTCTCCTTCAGATTTCTCAGTCTAAACTCTAAAGTTACTAAAAACAAACAAACCTGGTTCAGATTCTCCTTCAACAGAACTTTCCTCCACATAATCTTCTCTTATCTCTAGAATTCCTTCCTAAGTACATGTCAAACAAACAACAATCAATTAACTTGAACTACATTTCTACCACAGAAAATGGTATTTTAAATGCAAATAGCATTTTCTCTCAAAAAAAAAAAGTAAATAGCATTTGACACATCCAAAATGATAACTAACTTTTTAATAAACTCAGAAAAAAAATGCCAGAACAAACCTCGGCTTCAGAGGCAGTTCTGTCGAAAAATGAAGCCTCTAGTTTGAGGTCTTGCACCATGGCCCTCAAAGATTCGATTTGGGATTCCAACGTATTCCCTCTTCTTCTCAGAATATCCACGGTTTGCTTGGATGTCCTATCTGCATAGTACCCTTCTCCCAAAAGAACCTACACAAAGAAATCACAGTAGCCCAGAACATGTTTAAGACAAAGAAAGTTTTTTTTTAAAAAAAAAAAAATCAAACACTGATTGTCCACTGAAAATTCAATTTCTATACCAGAAATTCATTGGTGTGTATCAAACGCCCAGGGAAAAAAGCTGCCTTACCAAATGGAACCTACAATAATTAGAAAAAACCATAAAATTTGTTTTTTCAAGGAGTGAGTGAGAATGAGAGAGAGGTGAGTATTGGGTTTCTTGCCATAATATCGTGGTGGAGCTGGTCTGGGAGTCTCTGGACGGTGCTAATGAGGTTGGCGTTATCGGAGACGAAGCCCCGGAGGCGGTCAAGCTGCTGCTGCTTCTCGACGATGGTGTCGTACACGCGCTTCGCTGCCTTCTGCGCTTCTTCAGCTGCGAACAACGAAGATAGCGGCGTCACTGTCCCTTTCGCGGAGCCTTCCATTTCCCGGAGGAAAGAGAGAAAGGGGGAGCAGAGACGGTGGAGAGTGGAGTGGGTTTGGGTTTTGGTGAGAGGGAAAGGAAAGCTTCGCCTGAGTTGGGTTTGGGTTTGGGTTTCTCCAATTCAATTGTATTTTTTTTAAAAAAAAAAAAAATTGCCTCATAAATATTTAATATTTTAGATTTATATACTTAAATATTTAATTTTATTTTTGAAGACAAAAATACTTAATACTACAATTTTCTTACCGCTAACAATTTTGTTAACACATAAATATTAAGAAACAAGTAACATTTAGTTTTAATATTAAAAATATTAAATTTTAAAATAAAATAAATAAATGTAATACACCCTCCACGTGTCCATATTTATGAGTTAACGGAAGTAGTAGTAACGATGTAAGAGAATTATAACATTGGATATTTTTGCCTCCAAGAATAAAGATAAGGTATTTAAATGTATAAAATTTGAAATATTAGGTACCTATGCTGCAATTTAGTCATTGTATTTTTACTGTGGTTTACCAAGAAACTACAACTTGTTGGGTTTTTTTTTTTTTTTGAATAAAAGGCGTTTCCAGATTAATACCACAAAATTAGATTTCATAGTCATTACATAAGATATTATCTGGTATAGCGGAAAGATTGATATACTAGTTACATTTTTGGCGAAAGCCCACTTTGCAACATTATAGGCCACAAAATTACATTGTCATAAAATAAATAAAAAATTTTAACTTAACAAAAGATTAGAGATATATTTACATTAAATCACATAGTTATCAATACCCCGACTGGAATAAGTTCTCTTTAGCACATTGATAGCCGTCTTAGAGTCACTCTCAATCAACACAAAAATATGCTTCAAAGAGACCGCTGATTCTAAGGCTAACAAAAAAGTCACAGCTTCTCCACTTAGAGGGTCAAAGAAGTTGAGCATGTTGGTAGCCACCCACAAGACCGACTATGTGTGGTCTCTAGCCAAAGCCACCACGAACATTGAACCGCAACTAACTTTAACATCACAGTTGATTTTGACTCAATCTTTCGGGGGACCAAACAAGAGACTCAACTGTCTTCGGTGAAGTAAACAGACAAGAACCATAATCGGTATAACACATATAGATAGAGTCAATACATTGTTTAATATTACACATAGAATTATTGTTTACCTTGTCGTTGCGGGCTTTCCAGATCGTATCCACCACAATCAAAGCATAAAGGAGCAACTCTTGTACATCCACACCTCTAGCCTTTAGACTCCACAAAAATTTAACCCAATCCCAGACACAGGTCCCAGAGTCCATAATTGGCATAACACCCTAGGGTGATGACCTCCAAAGGTGAAAGGCAAAGTTGCAATATAGGAAAAGAAGTTACATCGTTTCCTCTCCCTCTCCACAAATAGGATATGAAACTTCCACAATGTGTACTCTTCTAACTAGAATGGATCGAATAGGCAGTGCATTTGAGAGAATGTTTCACCAAAGGACCTTGTGATGCTCCAAGACTAGAATTCTAAATTTTATTCCATAAAGTGAGAGCAACATTGCAAAGAGGAGCACGATTCAAGGCCTAAACTAGATAGGTATAGTAGAGAATAAACCATTCGACTCTTTAGTCCATATCCACTTATCCCTATCCTGACTGTAGGATCTACCACCCTTGATGATGTTAATGGTTGTTTATGGGTCAAAAAAAGAGCATGGAGTTTGGATATGTCCCAATCTCCATTTGCTAAAAGCAAATCCGCAACTTTCTCCAAACCCTCAGGTCGAGTACTAGTAAGTTGAGGATAGAAATTCTAACCATGAATAATACACGGATCATCCCATATATTAGTATTTTTCCTATCCAAAATAAGTTTACAGTCCTTACTTAAGAATTTCTTTAGATTTCACAACAATATTCTTCCAAAACCTTGAATCAAAATTCTTGTAGGAATAATTCAAGAAAGGCCTACCTTTTATATACTTACCATTCAAAACCTTGCAGCACAAGGATTGATCCTCAAAAGGAGAGCCCAGCCCCATTTAGCCAGTAAGGCCTGATTCATTTCCAAAGTTTTTCTGTAGCCAAGCCAGCCAAATTTGAGGAATTCTTCACCAAAATTCTTTAATTTCTAGTTGATATTACTCCCTAATTCAACCTAGAAGCTTTGAGGTAAGCTCCTTACTATGTTGATTGAGGTATTTTTCAAGTTTTTAAGTTGGTTTTAGATTACGATTTTGTGATTTTGGGACTATAAGGTTAAATTGAGTTGAGGTTGTGTTTATAGGCCTGATTTAGGGTATGTGTGAGCTTGGATTAAGTGATTTTAATGGCTGCTAAGTTTGGAATTAGAATTTTTGAAATTAGGGTCCAATTTTGGTTCTAACTTGGTAATTTGTGAAATTTGATGAATTGTTGTGAATCGATGAGTTGGATACCTTATTTTTATGTTAACAAACTGTTCTGGAGCTGTTGGACAGGTTTGGTAAGGTTTTGGTTTGATTTTGGGGTGAAAACTTAGAATTTTCTGCCAGCTAGAACCAGTCGACCGGTTGGTTCTGGTATTGTAGAACCGATCGACCGGTGGGTCTGCAGGGGAGATCCTAGGGTTTTCTTCTTGAATTTGATTTTTGCTCGGGGTGTTTTGGGGACCTAGTTTAGGGTATTTGTGAATTGTTTAGCATATTTTGGAGCTAATGGAAGTTAGGATTTGTCTGGTTATGGGAATTAGGAATTGTTCTCGGAGTTTTGGTTTAAAGTATTTATCGAATTTTATTATCGTGACATAGGACAGACTCAGGATCGTCAAGCCTTGTTTCCACTCAGGTTGACCCGCACGCGTGATTTCTAGACTGAGGTAAGAAAAGTTTTTATGCACCGCTAAGTGGTTAGAAAAGAAACAATTATAATTGTTAGTGCCTCGAATATGATTGAATTATTGATATGTATTTGCCGTGCCTCGATTATGGTTGGGCCTTGCAAACCCAGTTGTAAATCGACCTACGGGTGTGGTTTAGGTGGGTGGTCATCTGGTGTGTTAGGTGATTTATCTGTTAATGTGGTGGAGTTGCTTGCTATTCGTTTAGGCCTGTCTCTTGTGCATCAATATGGTTTCAATATCTCTATTATTAATAGTGATCCTACAATGACAATTGGTTGGATTAATAAGTTTCACATGAATTTTAGTGTTCTATTTTATTAGATGTCTATTATTTATTAGCTATTGTTGATGGTGGTTCTTGCAGCACTATTCTGCGTTCGACAAATAGTGTTGCCTACACACTAACAACATATGTTATTAGTTTAGGAGATTATATTTGGATAGATGATTGTCTACGTTTTTTGAATTCTTCTCTATAAATAGATTTATTTTAATAAATTATGTCTTTTTCTCAAAAAAAAAAAAGATCTTGCAGTGTAGTTGCGGTTTGAGAAATTACAAAAACTGCATATGCGGTTTGGTTTTGATTTGAAAAAAAGTTACAACCTGCACTATTTTTGCATTGCGAACACCCCTTAATTCAGAAATTGTTGTCAAAAATTTACCGAATCCAAAAGTGATGATGCCGTAGAAGAAGCTTCAAAACAATTTTTTTTTTCCTTCTTTCTTCTTGGTTGGAGTGGCAGTCTTAGTCTTAGTTGATCAACTATCTAATTTTGCAAAAAAAGAAACTTGTATCCCTACAAATGTTTTTTTTTTACTTTATTAATGCTTTAAAAAAATGCTTATAAATAATAATAATAAGAAAAACCTATTGTTTTTTATATGGCATAATTTCACTGATTTGATTATTAATATATTTACAGCACACCTGGTCGTAGCCTCGTTCTATTATATTTTGATTAAATTGTTCTATTATTAACAATGAAAAAATAATTATAAATTATAATATGATCATGGCTAGTGATTGGAGCGTGTACAGAAGATATCTGAGAGCGCGTGATACTCTGCCACCAAACACAGTAGAGCCTCCTCTCTCTTCTTGACTTGAATTTTACCGAAAACCAGAGCACAAAAGCAAAGACAGGAGAGAGAGATACATGTCAACGAACACCAACACCACTACTTCCCCATCGTTCTTCAACTCCCCTATTCATACCCTTAATTTATATATTTAAGTTACTACATATAAATAATACAATTAAATTAGATATAGTTGGTGAATTTCTTAGTACATAATCTTCTGGTGAAGGGGAAGCTTTTGTTGTTGTTGTTGTTGTTGTTGTCTTTGGGTGTGGTCTATTAGTCGTTGGGCTTTCATTATCTCATTTAGATCAATTGGTTACTTCCTAAATTTTGACTCTAATTCAAGCAAACCTATTTGGCTTCTTTCTTCATTTCCATGTATCTTTAACCTTGAGCTTTTCTACTCTAAATGGGTTTCTTCCTATTGTCTCCGATTCTTGGTTTTCGATTGTATCAACTAAGCTCCGAGGTCAAAATTTTCTGGGTTTGATTATTATTATTTTTATTTTGTCTGTTGGGGATGGTATGCGCGGATTCTGATATGGTGGCCAAGAGATATTTGGGTTTTGGGTTCTTTTCCAAGAGGAGATTAGGTTTATTGAACTGGGTCGTCTTTGGATTTTGGCTTGCGTTACTGCTTTTGCAGCCGGTGGCTAGTGTCAGACCCTTGCGAGAGAGAGCTCGTTCCTGGGGCGATGAGGTTGGTATTGAGATTATTGCCTACTTTTTTATTTTAGTTTATGAATAGTTTCATCAGCTATGAAGATTGCAATTTGAATTTGGTAGTGGTTATTAGTTTTGTTCAATGTTTCTCTTACTTAATGTACACTCTAAGAGATTAGAGATTATATTTCAGTGAAATTATTTATGGGCTTTAGACTGTTAGGACTGGGGGAAATCGGTGTTTGTGTTTACTCCAAAGCTGCTTTAGCTTTTTTATTTAGTTATGATTTTGCTGCAATGAGGAGATTAGGAGGAGAAGAGATATTATTCTGATGTAATTTGCAAGAGCACTGAGGATGCTAGAGTATTTCCTAAAATAGATAGTAACATACTCTGCTTGATTGCACAAAACCATAGATTAAAGAGGAGATTCATTAGCTTTGTCATTGATGTGGTTCTCTGGCATTGCCATGTAGTCGTATTGAAAGTAGCTCATACTCTTTCACATTGAGTTTTGTTCTTCATAAACTAAAGTAGACAATACAGATGAATTGAACCTTTCATTTATGCAAGAAGACAACTATAAACAATATGTTTTTTAAAAGAGGAACTGTCATGTGAAGCCAATTTTAAGTTACTGAACTTCCTTTTAGAGAATTAGTTGCTCTCATTTCCCTTTCACTTTCCATAGTATACAAATGTAAGATTTCCTTTGAAAAAGTTTCTGGTAGGAAAAGGAGGGAGAAAACTCTTATTTTCTTTTGTGTAGAAAAAAGTAGTCGTTTAAAATGTATGGAAATTTGAGTAAATTTACTGAATTCACGTTTATCTCTTGCAGTGGTTATTTGTAAGAAAAGATGAAAGTGACTTGGGTCCATTTTCTGCATGGAATATAACTGGAACTTATAGAGGTTAGTAACTTGCATTGCACTCATTTTTAAATGTTACCTGGTAATTTTAGCTGCATGCTCTCAACGTGAAATTGATGAAGAACTGGAGCTTCTTTGTTTCTCCTTGGGAGTACCAAGACTTATGTAAACATGGTTTTCCTCCGCCATGTGTGAGGGTTTATAATAAACTTGGGTAGAGGTCAGTCAAGACTTTTGTCACATTTATGTGTTTATAAATTGACTTCAACTGTGATTCTATTGGTTGACTAGTGATATGAGTTTGTCATGTTGGGAAGCATACTTAAACAAATAATTTAGTAATTTCTTAAAAAATTTCGGGTGAAAGTGCAGGATTAGTTGCATCCCTATTTGGCAGCATATATGATGGGATACCATGTGATTTTCTTGTTTTATGCCACGTACTGTCTGTTCATTGTGATCATATACCATTTAACTGACACGGTTATGTGGAGTTGCGGACAAATTTCACTAGTAAAGATCCATTCAATTTAGTTTGTATGTCTACTTCGATCTGAATACTGGTACATCCATATTTGTGTATTGCAGGGAATTGGAAGTTTCTAGATTCTGCAAATAGCTCTTCCAAATTTCCTGATTTCAGGAAATCCTCGGGCAATTCTGTAATTGAGTTAGTTAGTACACCTACAAAAATAACCGGTGTACATTATGTGCAGGTGAGTGCTCTGAATTATTGTTCATAGCCATCATGTCAAAGGAATCAAGACCTTATGTAATCAGTGACTTTGTTATGAATACAAAGATTGCCACTTTATATAGCCATTTTACTATTTGATTGCAGTATCTCTGAAAGGCTCATGCAGATATATGCATTCAAATCTAGATGACTTCTAAGTCCTTAGTGAGTACTAGAAGTATAGAACTACTGTCTCTGCTGTGAAAAAGTCACTATGTCAGAGTGCTGTAGTGCTAAAAAATATATTTTTAGATTTGATATCTGCCATTTAGGTTAGTGTCAGATGATTGTGCTAACTCCAATTTAACTTAGTCTATTGACTTTGAGTTGCGAGTCATACTTTCTCTTTAGTATGAACCTATGAATAATTATGACATTTATAACCTGCTTTGCTTCAAATATAGAAGAACAAAAAGGAAGTGTCTTGGTTCTTTCCTTCAGATTAGGAATATGACTCGATTTTGTAGAATAGAGGAATTTATGTTTCCATTGAGAGGGAATAATCTGCATTTAGGGCTCGTTTGGAACATCGTATTAGGTCGTATTGTATTGTATTATATTGAATTGGATTATATATCATATTTTTATATAATACTATGTTAAATTTTAATTTATACTTAAATATTATATATTTAGGTGTCCATAAAACTTAATACCACATATAGTTTTACATAAAAATATTACATAAAATACAATTCAATATAATACAATATAATACGACCTAATACGGCATTCCAAACGAGCTCTTAATGTGTGTAGGTGTGTGCACACACACACAAACAGAGACACTTTGTGCCAATCACTATTCCTTGAGCTAAATCCAATAGCTTAAATATGTCTTTATGTTTTATGATATATCAAATTATAAAGTCAACAAATAAAAACATCTGTTATGCTTATCTTTCATGGTATAATATTGTCCTAAGCTTTGTTGCTCTCTTCCTCTGATAACAGGGAATAATTATTTTTCAAGATGTATTTGACAATGAAAACAGTGTTAATGGTGTTCAAATCAGAGTGGAAGGCGTATATATATGGCCATTTAGACAACTTCGAATAGTAGCTAACAGGTAAATCTAGTGGCTTTTGTCATGTTGGTCGCTACATTTATTTCATGCTTAAATATTGTATGATCCCTCACTCTCAGGGTACAGTTAGACTCATTACTTTAATGTGTAAATATTTATTTGTTTAGTTTATGAGCTTGCAGGGTTTGTTTGCTCTTTATGAGTTCTTATTTGATAATACCATTCAATTTTGCAGTCCAAAAGATGGAGAATCAAACCAAGAAGAGGACTACATGTTATCTAATCCATATCATTTGGTACATTTATTGCCCATATTATTCGCAATATCTTGTCGTTGATGATGATTTTGTACTTCAAATAGCTTGATCTATTGTTTTATGATGAAACACATTTTTGATTTTACTTGGTGTTGTTTGATCTAATCCTAATTATAGTTATGTGGAATTCTTTCTGTAACCAAAGGATGAGAATTTTGAGAGCGGGTCTCATCTTCCAATATGGTTTTGTAAGATTATAAGTGCCTTTTTGCATGGGATGTGAATCTCATTACATGTTTGGTTAAGAATTACTGTTTATAGTTAAACTTTTATGTAACTTGCAAACTAATGCTTTTCAAGTTCACTCCACACTTCTTTCCAAGAAAAAAAAGTTAATCTAAAGTTTTTGTGTGGACTATTTGTCATCACATGGATTGTTTGGTATTCCTGTACTCTGGAATTCTGTAGTTGGTTTCAGTATGATATCTCGAGCTTGCTTATGTAAGTAGGTCTAGGTTTTTGGTTTTGAATGCTGCACTCTGGACTAGAGAAAATTCCATGTTCTAAGCACATCCACCACTTATATTGAAGTACTTGCAATTTGAATAACTGATAAGAAAAACCAAATTGCATTTTTGGAAATGGATGTTAATTTAAAGTTAATATCTATAATTCCATTGAGATATTTATTTTTTGATGATGCTCTTAGTACTTATCTGCTGCATTAAATTCTTGAACAGCTTGGAGTTTTCTCATCTCAGGTGTTCCAAGATTCTCCACGGGATAAAATGTGGAGGAAGAAACATTGTAATTTCTGCACTTCACTTTGAATTGAACTTCACATTGTTTTTGTTGTTGTGCTGACTATTATTTTCTCATACTGCAGCACCAATTTATGAAATGGAGAAACATTGCAACATCGAAATTGCAGCCCAGATTTCACGAGTCCCATCCGCCCAAAATGGTACTTTAGTTCTCCAAGTGTATAAAAGAAAATTTATATTTACAATTACTATCTCCTTAAGATTATTTCCCATTTCTTAAGGCTGGTATATAATTTAGGGTATCTCCAGAACCTTAAGTTGCAGTTCCAGTTTCTTTTTAAAAGTTACATAGAATCTTTCTGATGTATTTTTAATTGTTGTCGTTTTAAAATTTCTTTGTTTTACTAAGCTGTTTTGTTATCATAAATTAGATGGGGATCGTGATCGGTTTCATATAGAAGGATTGATGGAGAGTCCTGCAGTGGATGATGATGGGGACTGCTTCTCACCCTTATTGTTGAATGCGTCTTCTGTCAACATTGAGGTCTACTATAATAAGGCAGTGAATTATACCTTGATGGTCACTTTTGTATCCTTTACACATCATTAGCGGAGAGCTTTTGTTTTTGTTTTCCCTTTCATTGATTGTTGATCATAGATTTATGCATATTAGGTGCCTTCCTTAACAATTTTATCAGGTTTCATTTCTTCAAGTTCTGCTGTTGATTCGGCAAATGGAACATAGCAACACTCAATCTGTAAGAAATGACTCCAACCCGTTCTTCTATAAGAACAATCAATCCAGCAATAAATCATATCATCTTTCACGTCATTCTTATGAGGACACTACTTGTCTACTTAGTAGTTTTATGAGTAATGATTTGGTTTCTGATGCATTTTTATATCAATGTTTCTCTTCAGGGAGCTGCCAAAGTTTCAATTCTAATGATTGGCCAACAGGCTATCATGGATGCTTATCTTTGCTTGATACATCTAACAGCAGGAATACTTGTTGGTAAGATAGTAAATTCTTACAACCAGCTCATTTTCAGTTTCTTGATTCATATGCCTGTATGAAATTATTTATGAAAGGACATTTTTATTTGTTCAAAGTACTGGGTCTCTGTTCAATTCATGGGATAGCTAGGAAATAATGTGTCAAAAACTTTCACATAATCAGCATCTTTTAGACACTAGAATTTTACATACAATTACAAATGACCAGCTCTATAATTATAGATCCTATGTAATAATTCATCTTCAGTAGCTTTGTGGAATATGACCTTTCAACTAAGTTCTCTTTAATCACTTTAAATTGCACTGCCCCAGCCTTCGATTGGAGAAATTTGTCTAAGAATGCTAATGGCGGTCTTGGCCCTGAATCAGAAGGTAGCAGATTTGTGTATATACTTCCAATACTTCTGTCCCTATGAGACTTTTAGGGCAAGAATAAGAATGCACATTTTCAATATTCTGATAGTTGTCGTGGTGTGAACTGACAAGAAGGCATCGATGCATGTTTTTGTTGGAAGAAAGAAAGTATGAAATGGACCTCTATGGAAATCTCCCATTCATCAGAAAGAATGAAATGCCACCTCTATTACTTATTCCCATTTGTCATAAATAAAGACCAAAGTTCAGATTGAATGATTTAAATATCACCCATATTTTGGACTCTGTAGTGGGTATGAAACTGACTGCATTTGGACGGACAGCCCATTTCAATATCTGATAGTTTTGGGGTTTGAAAAAGATTTATTTTAGGGTGATGTGGTAGTCTTATATTTTCATGTTTGTCAAGCAGGATAACGGTGCTACAAATTAGATTATTAGTGTATCATTGTTTTATCTTCACTTACATATTTATATCATTATTTTCTTATCAATACATTTGATTAATATAATTATTTAATTTTCGTCCCCGCTAAAACAAAATATTGGACTTGCCACCGACTGCAGTTTGATATAGCACAGGAGTGCATGTCATGTTGTGTTCATATAGTAACTATTTTGGCTTTGTAATTATCTCTGTCAGACTCCACTAACTGCAAGTTCTTCGATTTTATCTTTTTTCAGAGTCCTTGTTCAATGCCTTTGCAACGGCTGCTTTTTTCAAGTTTGTAGTCTTCTCAATTTTTGAGATGAGATATCTCCTTGCTATATGGAAGGCAAATAGGCCCATGAATAATGGAGAAGGTTGGGAGACAATGAGGCGTGAGCTTTCAGTTCTATATAGCCGATTTTGTAAGTACTACTTGTACATTTTCTTGTTGCTTTTATGCTGCTGCACCAGGTTGTAGGTTCTATTGATTATAATTATTGTAAGTGTTTAACACTTGAATGCATAGAGAGGGATACAACTTTATTCATGCATGGCCTCCTCATTCAATAAAATTTTTCTCTTTCTGCTACTTATTTTACCATGGAAGGAATAGATATATTTACATTTACTTAATAATTTGTTTATGATCCTTTAGTTTTGGGTTCTTCATATTGATAAAATAGGAAACACAATCTGTTTGGTCTCCAATGTGCCTTCTTTTTGTTTCTATATACTTGCAAGTTTTCACTTAGCTAAATATAGGTTTACATTTGTTATTATATCTTGAATTACTTCTATAAATTTATGGATGTATGACTATTTTTAAATATGTGCAGATGGAATACTTTTAGGAGGCATTCTGATTATGTACGAGTTTCATAATTTTCTGAGGCCTATTCTTCTCCTTATGTACTGCTTTTGGATACCTCAAATCGTCACCAATGTCATTCGTGATTCAAGAAAACCTTTACATCCACATTATGTCATAGGCGTGACTGTTACTCGGCTTGCAGTTCCATTATATATATTTGGCTGCCCGAACAATTTCATGCGCATTGAACCTGACCAGAGTTGGTGTATTTGTTTGGTTGTTTTTATTGGACTTCAATCTGCAATTCTTCTTCTTCAGCACTATCTTGGATCTCGGTGGTTCATTCCTCGTCAGGTTAGATGCAACTCTGATCTTTTATAAATCAGTGTGATAATATGAAATTCACTCAACCACTTACTGTTATCTATCTGATTGCGTACTTGTCTCACTTAATCCAGCTCATTTCCACTGGAATATACTTCTCCTGGAACCTTTTTCTTTTGTTTGAATTTCCCTTGTTGCTTTTATGGACATTTGTTTTGTTATCATGGATTCATTGTTGCAGATTCTACCTGAGAAATACAGCTACTATAGAAGGTTCGATCAAAATACAAGTAATGCTACAGACTGTGTCATTTGCATGACAGCCATCGATCTCATGCAACGTTCAAATGATTGCATGGTATAATACCAAAATATTCGAATCTCAACTATTACTATTAATAGGATGATGTTCTAATCAGCCAATTCCCTTGCAGGTAACACCTTGTGATCATTTCTTCCATTCTGGTTGTTTACAAAGGTGGATGGATGTAAAGATGGAGTGCCCAACTTGTCGGCGTCCACTACCGCCGGCCTGAACCTGGCTCCTTCTTCTATGTCCATATTTTAGGATCAACTGACATACCGAACTCACTAATTTTGGTAAAACGCTGGATGGCATGCAAGAAAGACTCTTTAGTAACTAGCACTCAATATGTCACTGCTCCTATATTTCTTTTTTGAACTTGGGAGGGCTTTTTTTTTTTCTTTTCTTGGAATACCACTTTCTGATTTTACAGAAGTGATTTTTATAGTCTACTTGTATCATGAATTTTGTACATAATTGGTATATAATTTGTTCAATCGAAAACATTTTTTTTTTTGTTAGTGTAATCCTTTTTCTTTTTTTTTTTCCTCGTATGACTTGTATTTTCTTTGCCTAAACGGGATATTATAATTATACTGAGAAGAGAAGTTTAATCATATTTTTTCTAATCCTCATTTAGATGCCAAGTTCTAAAATCTTATCTTCATGAGGTCAATTATATGTGTATTTTGTTTCCGGCTGGCTATAGATTTCATACTCGGTTGAGAAAATCTCCGGGTAAAGAGTGATATATATCCACTTCCAAATGGTCAAGGTGGTATTACTTAGGGCTGTATATAAATTTTTATAAACCCTCTAATCCGAATAACTCGTCCAAATTAAACCGAGATCACCCGATAAAAAATGCAAATTAAAAAATTCAACGAAAATATAACCTGCCTAATTTTTATATTGGGCGGGTTGAAAATAATACCAACCCGCCCAATCAACCCGAATAATCCGACCAACCCGATTAAGAGAATTTTTTTTTATATATATTTATATATCATTTAATTTATATGACTATGTAAAAAAATATAAAGTTAAGATTAATATGTTTTTTTTATGGTGGTTGATTTGAACTTTGAATTCAATCTATATACATTTATTTCATTATTACAATTAATTAAAATATAACAATTGAATGTAAAAATAAAAAAAAAACTAAAAAAAATATTAGCGGTCGGTTTGGACCCGACCAAACTGACCAATTTCATTGGACGGGTTACTATTTTCTTTTTTCTTAATTGGAAGGGTTGCACTTAGATTTTTGTAACCCGCTCTTTACATTGGGTTAAACAAAATGTAGCATAAACCGACCAAACTGACCGACGTACACCCCTAGTAATACTACTACACCACCCGTCTTTCCTCTCTTTCGTTTTTTCAATTTGCATGTATTGCGTAATTTTAGCTTAAAAGGGAACGTTTTCTTTCGCTTTCATTTTTTTTAATGGAAATAGGATTTCATTAAGAAAACAAATCGTTTAATAACATAAACATAAATTCAATAAGAACAGTACTCTCATCGAAGAATCGTTTTTGAAAAAAGAACTACATGCTCTAAAAAAATTATGGATCACTCTATTAGCAGGAGGATAAATAAACCAAAAAAAAAAAAGATTGCTCAAATAATTAACCAAATGTCTATTGTCATTAACAATTAAACTAAAATGAGAGTTCATCATTAATTGACTACAAACGGTCTCAACTGCCACTGAGCAATCAATGTCAATAACCACTGTCGATCATTCTTTGTCCTTGATCCAACTGAGAGTCTCCCGGATGCCTAAAATTTTAGCCAACTTAGGTTTCACATCACTAGAACAACAAATGGTACGGGCTTCAACAATACTGCCCAGATGATCACGAGCTGCCAAATTGATGAGTTGCATTGAACAATGCAATATCAACATTTATCTTCATTTGATTCTCTTAAGCTTTGCCCAAACCTTGGCACCTGTAAAGTTATCTTTCATTTAGAAATTCTTCCATTCTTCAAGATAAACTTTGCTGAGGTAACCACATCATTCGAGCACATTATTTGGAATTTTTATATTGTCATTGATTTGATACCGTAGATATGAGTAAAATTTTAAATGTTCACTAATAAGTAATGTGAATCAATGGTAAAGTAGTCATTCTTATTATTTCAAATTTTATCCACCTGATGTGGCATGGCCACATAGTCAAGACTAAGGATACGTGGGATACAACCCATCAACAACGGGACAAAGTTACCTTACACGACATGTCAACTGTTAAGGGTTCTGAAGCAATAAAGCAAAACTGTCAAGCAATAAGCAAAAGGAGTTATGCAGGCTGTAAAGGCCATGGCCAACCATGTTTGGTCGGCCAAAGGGAGCAGGTCTGACTGACCAAAGAAAGGTTATAGGCCGGCCAGGTCTTGAGCATAGGTTGGCTGGCCAAAGAAGTGACTTACAGATCAAAAGTGGTCTGTTCGACCAAGAAAGCCTGAACTTTGCAAGGAAAGCTATACAAAGAAGCTAGAAAAGCTGGCAGGCACATGAAGAGGCTGGCAAGCACATAGAAAGTTGGCAGACACATAGAAAGGCTGACAGACACATAGAAAGTTGGCAGGCACATCCCGAGGCTGCAGGAACATTACCTAGCCAGCCATAGGAGTGCATAGGCTGGCCAGGCCCTAAAAAATAGGGCTGGCCGGCCAACTTCTGCAGACAACTCCTAAGAGCTGAGCAAAATTGCGAGACTGGCCTAACAACCCACGAAAATAGGATTTTTTCTTGAGATATTAGTCCTTTTTCTAGGGATCTAGTTATCCTTTTGTGTAACTTAAATAATAGATAAAAAGATGTAAATATCCATATTTTAAAGGAATATCTCTACCTATTTGAATTAGATCTTTTGTAAGCCCTACACTATATAAAGGGCATTAGGTCTCTCTCATTCCCTAAGTCATTCCACAAGCTACGCAAGTCGCCTCTCATGCTCTATAGAGGCCTCCTACACGTGTGAAGTCTAATTCTCACAAGCCTCATACTCCATCTATGCCTCATAGACACTAAGTCGAGTATCTTCCTAAGTACTTCATAAGAACTCATCAATTCTTAATCTAAAATACATTATTCTCACAATTGTAATACTGAAGAGAGCCGTAGCTAGAAATCATAAGGGTTTCACCTATGATCTGCATGGTATTATTTTAAGAGTGAATATAACTAAAAGGGAAGTAGGTCATTACCCGCTAAACAAGGGGCCGAACCTTTTATAAATCTTTGTGTTTCATTTATTATTTATTATTCTTATTTACATGTGGTGATTATTAGTTATAAATAAGGTTCTGCTGTCAGTTGACCAAATTCTGAATCAACAATTCTCTTACATTCATTTACTTAATTTAAAATTAAAAAATGAAGAACTTATTAAATAAGGGATAAAAGAAAGGGAATACTTCCCCCACTAATTTGTTACGGAATGTCATTAAGAGTAAAATAATATTTATTTTATTTTTTAATAATAAATATATAATGACAATTTTGTCTTTTAAAATATATTTTACAAAATAACCACCATATAATATAGTTTAACTCAAAATGATATTTTAGTCAACTTCAACATTCCGATTATATTTTCTGATAAAGTAAATAAGATAAATTATTATTCAATTTTCAAACAATATTAGTAAACAACATATTACAAATATTGATTTCGATTATTTTTTATTTATATTATTATATTTCTCTATTAATTTATTTTAATTCTGAATACTATTTAATAAACGTATATTTAAATTAATATTTAGGGTGTGAAAGTTAAATTATTATATTTATAATACTTAATAAATAATACTTATAGTTACTATGCTTGTAATTATTTCGAAACCCTCACACTCACACATGCTTTAACTATTTGTAAAATAATTTAACTCCCATATGTTTGTTATGCGCTTAGGGGTGGCCAAGCATTTTAGGGGACTTGAGCGGAAAGTTAAAAGTTGTATCTTGTAAATAAATTTTGTATTTATCATCCAAGACTTCATGAATCTTTACATTCATTTGCTATAATTATTATTTTTCTTTTTCTTTTTGCATGATAATATTAAATATTTTAAAAAGAAGTACAATCAAAAAATTTATATATAGTACAAAAAGAAAAATGCAACCTTCTAAAATAAGAAGCCTTGTGCAATGGATTGTCTAATGCTTAAGTCGACCTTCATGCACTATTACCTTTAAGTGACACACCCATAATTTTTTATCGTGTATTATAACACGTAAATGAAAGGTCAAAAATACTTTTAATGGGAGTATACTTATAAGAGCTTATACATAATAGGATTAAATATATATAAATTACAAACAAATATGAGAGGGGCACCTAGCCAGATTCTCTTTTACTTCACTTTGGTGAGTATTAGCAAGCCCAATGGTCCTCCTTCTGATAACAAGGACAATTTCGTTGAAAGAAACATTCAACACCAGTGGTATAAATATGGGCTAAATTTTTTGGCACGATCACACATGAAAAAAAAAAATACGAGCGTAAATACGACATGACTCGATGTTATAAATTAGCTTGACACAACATAATAAATGTGAATTTATGCATATGACCCGATGAACCTAAAAATACAATGCATGTACAATAGACTAATACAAAAATGCGATTCAATTATTTTTATAATTTAATAATAATAAATTAAAATGATAATGAAACTCAAATATATAATATAAAATATTATATTCTATAATTAAAATTATTAAAAAAATATAAAAAAATCAAATTATCTATTAATTATTTTGTAAAGCATAACTTAAAATAAATATTCAAATTCTAATGATATATTTTTTAAATTATTGTCTATAAAATATTGTTTTAAAATTATATAAATATAATTAAAGTTATAACAAATATATATAGTTTAGTAATTATTTCATTAATTGTAAAAAAATGTGAAAATGTAAAGCATAAACTCGAGCTCATATAAGAAAATGGACTAGCATGTTTGAGAAATACGAGCTATCCCCAGTAAAGTACGATATGAAAATATCGAGCCTACGGAACATGTCAGGTATCCTCTTTAAAAATGTTAGCACGACACACGACATGACACATTTCATATTTTTTTTATGGCAAAGTATGACAAGTCCCAAATATTGAAAAGTATAGAAAAATATAGATCGGCCCAATGCATTAGGATTGAACATCTTAGTCAGGTTTGACTCAGACTCAGTCAACCTGCTCAAACTCGACCGATCAAAATCGGTTGTGTCAATAAACTTGTTCCCCACAAGCGGGTCGAGTCCAACCCGTTCAGCTAGGGATGAAAATCGGTCAGTTACGGTCAGTTTTTATAATTTTATAGTCGACCGATCGATTACAGTTTTTATTTTACAAAAACTGTAACTGACCGTTTAGAAATTATAACCGTATAAAATTGGTCGTACGATTTTTGGCAATTTTTAGCGGTTTTTTCAGTTTGGCGGTTTTGGACGGTTTTTGGCAATTTTAGGCAGTTTTGGACAGTTTATTGCAGTTTTTGGCAGTTTTTTAGTTTAATCAATTTTTTATTTCAAAAACCGAAACCGACTGTCATGTAAAAAAATCGTAATCGAAACCGACCGCCGAATTCAGTGATGACGTGGAACTGAAAAGTCGGTTACGGTCTGGTCGGTTTGATGGTCAGCTTTTTCGATTTTTATGAACACCCCTATGTTCAGCTCTGTAGAGCGAGTTTGAGTCTAATTTTTGCACTTACACAAGTTCGAGTTGGATCCGTAGCTGCCCATGAATTCGGCCAACTATTTAATTAATTTATATATATTTTATTTTCCTAAAATACAATTATAACTAAATATGAAAATCCTAAAAACATATCATTACCTATCAATATCATCAGACCAGACCCCTTGACCTTGACTCCCCCTCTTCCTGTTCAACCCTAAGCATATACTAGATTGGCCCTCCCCCGATTGACGACGACACCATTCTTCCACCCAGACCATATTGGCCCTCCCTCGATGAAGGTGACCAGAAGCTTCAGCCGTCGGAGGTCTCCTCTCACAGTCTTGACTCCTTTCTCCCCCACTTGCCGTCACCGACTCGCCACTGAAACTGTCGATGTCCAATAACCTCTCCTCCCCGTCGTCCCCTCCACGACATCCAATAGTGACAGTCCCGACTCCCTTGAGTCTTTTTTTAAACAAAAAAAGAAAAGAGTTAACTGAGTTGATCAGGTCAACCCATGGCTCGCGAACTTAAAAAAAAAACAATAAAAAAACAATAAATATACGGTTTCACGAAATTTTAAATATTTTTTCGATTTTTTTGATTTTATTTACATAAAATACGGTCTTTTATGTAGAAATTTTGTTCATTTGTTATTAATTTTTTGTTATCTGTATGTTATTTTTTGTTGTTTTTTTGTTGTTATTTTCATGTTACTTTTATGTTGTTTTCTTGTTGATTTTATGTTGTTTTCGTGTTATTTTTTGGAAAATCGTAAAAATGTAAAAAAAACATTCTTTGAACGTAAAAATATAAATATTTTACAAAAAATGGTGCCTTATTATTATTTACTACGATAATTTATCTCATATTTTTATATTTTTTAAAATGTCATATTTGGTATTATTAAATTTGAATGTCATCTTTACTTAATTTTTTTTTTTTTTTTGTGTGCATATATGCCATATATATCAATTTTTTTTTCCCATTGTAAATAGCCCTTTATAAAATATAGATTAATAATAGTTTTTGTTTGTTATCTTGCTTAATCTTTATAGTAGTCTAGTTAACGAAGAAATGTAGACTTTCTATGTGTATTATATCGCAATGTTGAGAGAAAGCCTAGCCTTACGATACTTTTTTTGTGTTTTTGATATTTGATACATGATTTTTGCCCTATGAATTTTGACATGTATCAATTGATGTCTCTGAACTTTGAGGTCGTTAAAAATGCCTCCTGAACTATTGAGATTGTTGGATTTAAGGACTTTTGTCTAATTTCATTTAATTTTACTATTTCAGTGATTGTTCATGTACTAAATGTTACGAAATTTATAAACACTACGCAAGTATACGCAATCAAGTAGTAAACTCACACAGGTGAGGTCGAACCACAGGGAATTGGATTAACTACTACTAAACTATACCTATAATTCTATTTGGCAAATCGTAAAGAATGTTGATTTAAAAGAATTAAAGAAATTCAGAAAACTTATAACACAGTTGGAGTTAAGCAAGATGAGATGATAGGGAGGAGAATCCTGTTGTTGTTTATCCAAATCGTTAATGCCTAATTGCTGTCCTATTCTTGAAGTGAATGACAGATTATAAAGTAACCTAGCTCTTTTCAAATCTTCTAGATTCTAAATCACATGTTATCTAATTAATTCCTTAATTAAACTAACATGAAATCAGCATTAGGTAATAATCTACTCGTCACATAAGTCATGTGAATACTCTCGTTTCACATAGAACATCGATTATCCAAATTTTAGCATTCTCAATTCTCACTTTTCAGATTTCGAATTGAAATCATAAATCATGCACAAGGTGATCAATCTTAAACATGAAATTAAACACAAATTAAGATAATTTCACAACAAGAATGAAGGAATGGCAATTAAATATTAACTAGGCAAACATTAAACAACAATCATCATCCTCCCTAAATGGGAAATTTAGTTCAGAAATAAATCCATAACCATTCCTATAGCAATATTCAACATAAAGAAATTAAAGAGGAATAAAGAAAGAAACTGTTGGTGGATGAATTCTGGATCTTCACTTGAATCACTATGCTCTTCCTGCCTCTTTCTGCTGTGTTTTAGGGTTCCAAATCGCTTCTCCCGACTTCCAATCGCAGTTTTCTATTTATAACTAATTTTTAAGGTTCGATGGACAAAAATACCCCTGGTCCGTACAGAATCTCGCCGCGGCCAAGCTTAGTCTCGCCGCGGCCAGATAAATGTCTAAAATCCACGGTTCTGTAAGTCTTAAATGGCCGCGGCGACATTACCCCTCGCCGCGGCGACTGTAGCCTCGAAAATCCTACTTCACAATCTAGCCGCGGCCAATCTGTCTCTAGCCGCGGCCATATTTGCATTTTTCCTCAAAAAGTACTTTTTTTGTCCCAGCTCGTCTTTTATTGGACTTTTTCATCCCGAGACCTCTATTATTCCAAAGAACCTGAAAACATAGAAAACAAGCGTAATTCTATCCCAACACAGCGAAAAACGCACATAAAATTGATCCAAAATATAGGCTAAAAATAGCCTAACACTAAACTATGCTCCTCAGACTTTGATATATACTAAATCATGTCTCTCGAACTTTGAAACGTACTAAATTATGCCCCTTGAATTTTCATCCATAGTAGACTTTTTTACTAAAATTGGACAAAAGTCCTTAAATCCAACAATCTCAATAGTTGAAGGGGCATTTTTAACGACCTTAAAAGTTCAGGGGTATAATTTAGTACATGTCAAAATTCAGAAGAAAAAAAATTCATAATTAACTTATTTTTTATATTTATACAATCACGTAGTTTAAAAAAATTAAAATAATTTAGAGTAGAGAAACTAGATTCAAATAATCTATCACAAACCTATATAAAATAAAAAATACAAACGTACAAAAAATTAGTTCAACATTATTTGTAGCACATTAATTTTTTCCAAATTCAGTGGAGGATATCTTAAATTATTTGGTAGGTTACCATAAAAAATTAAAACTAAAACTATTTAGATGTGGAACACACAAAAAAGGGTGTGCATAATATAGAATTTCTCTATTATTTTATTTTTTTTTTTGAATAAAAATCATAAGAACTATTAATAATAAATTCGTTCAAAATAATATAATACACTTCAGAGGAACAGTCCTCCAACTAAAGCATACGACCTGTAGAAAAACAAGAGTCTCTTATCAAGCAATGAACATACTTATTTGCAGATCGTTTTACAAAACACAAATCAACAAAAGATAAAGCCAAAAGCAAATTTTGAACATCTTGAACAATAAGACCAAACTGTGAAGGCATAAAAATACCGCTCTGAATCGCTTGGACACACACCAAGGTATCTGTTTCTAGCATGACTCTATCCCACGAATGAGTTGCAATCCAACTCAATGCTTCTTTAATGCCTATTATCTCAGCAATTTTGGGTTGAACACATCCAGTCTTCCCCTTTTCTCCTATAGCACCATCATATGATTCTGAGCTACACAATCCATGTCAAAAGACAAGACTCGAACTAGAAAAAACTAAAAGGAAAAGACTAAAAAACCATGTAAAAAGACAAGGCTAATGGGAAAACTGAAAAAAAAAAGAAAAAAAAAAAAAGACTAAAGAACCATGTCAAAAGACAAGACTAATGGAAAAACTAAATTAGTTTCAACACATAAACAGAATTTCTCTATGATTTATTATTATTTGTTTGTATTAAAAAAGTATCAATTTTCTAATTTATTCCGTAATTAAGAAAAAAAAAATTAAACTATCTTTACTAAACGAGTACTAGTTTAATTTTTTTTCTAAATTAGGTAAGTACGACACCTCGTACTTGTATGACAATTATTACAAAATACTATAGCCTTTAGCATTCTCGTATAAGTTTATAGAGAAATGCTAAAATGTAATGTCTAGCACCTTTTTATATGTCAATATTGCTATTGGTCCAATCAAGTATTGAGTCCATATAATTTAATATAATAGTTTTTAAGAAGTATCGCTAGCAAATCGGAACGCGATATGTCGAGAAGATGCTAGACACCTCTGGTACCTAATAGCAATGCACGCTAAATTTTAAAACAGGGCACAACCAATATATAAGAAGCTATATCATTTCAAAAAAAATATATATAAGAAGCTATATAAACGCACACAAACAATATATATATTCATTCGTATATATAGGAAGGAACACGTGAAAATTAATTTATACAATCAGTAACACTAACAAAAACAACAAACAATCATCGTTTATTTAAGAAAACAATAACAAACCAAATTTCTTGAGACTCGATCCACCTTATGTATTAATTAATTTACTAGTTTCTTAATTATAATATTTAGTATAGAAAAAACACATTTCGTACTCTCTCCTGCGCTTACATTAATATACATGCATGCATATATATCACGTAGGCGTCGGACTCGGAGACAAAGACGGCACCGGCGCCGGAACTGGAGCAAAAGCAGGTCCTACTCCGGTACCACCAAAACTATAATGTTCAACTTGATCATAATCATGACACTCGTAAGGATGTTCAATGACAGCACTACACTCCTTCTCACTCCTCTGGAAACGCCTCTCGGGGATACAGTTTCTACGATCATCAAAAACAACTCTTTTCCCTTTATTTTTATCATTACTACTCAGGTTCCGGCAAATCTCATCTTCTTCGCAGAAAAAGTTATAAGAAAGAGTAAAGTTTTGCAATTTAGGCAACATACAAATCCCAGGAGGAACAAGACCTTCCATCTTGTTATGAGCCAAATTCAACTGCTCCAAATTAAAAAGACCAGCCATGCTGTAAGGTATGGGACCCACGATCTGATTATTGCTGACGTCAAACAGCTTAAGCTTGTATAAAAATCCCACTTCCTGAGGCAAACAACCAGACAAGTTGGTGTTGGAGAGGAGAAATTCTTCTAAAGAATTGGCGAAACTCACTATGCTCGGAGGAATAGTAAATGTTTTTCCCGAACCGTAATTGTTGTTGGCGAAAACCAAAACAGAAGCCGTTCCTGAACCGTTTATCATCGATTGTGGGAAATTCAAGCTGGTGAATCTGTTGTTGTTGACGAAAACGGCGTCTAATTTTTTCAAGAAGAGTTGGGAAGGAAGTGGACCCTCGAATTCGTTGAAGCGAATATCTAGAAAGTTGAGAGTTGGAAGAGTTAGGAGAACCGTTGGGAATGGGCCCACGAAACGGTTGTTGCTTAGGTCGAGTTCGAAGAGGAGTGTGAGGTTTGAAAATGTTTGTGGAATGATTCCGCAGAAGCGGTTTGAGTTTAGGTGGATGAGAGCTAAGTCAGTTAGGAGTCCGAACTCTTCGGGGATGAATCCGGCGATGTCACCCTGGTTAAGATCGATTCCGGCCACTACTCGGAGATGTGGATTGTCTAAGGAGGGTGCACAGTAGATTCCTGTGTAGTTGCACACTAATGGACCTTTCCAGTTGGTGGTGAAGTTACTTGGGTCTGAGTAGATTACCTTTTTCCATGCTTGGAGAGCTATGAAAGCTTGGTGGAGTCTTGGGTTGTTGTTGTTGTTTGAGTCGTCTGAGGATGAAGAAGAAGAAGAAGAAGAATGGCGGTTGTGATGGTGGTGGTGATGGTTGTTGCTTTGTTTTGCAGCCATGGAATTATTAAGGATAAAAGAAGAGAAGATGATTAAGAATATTAGAAGGGTTGATGAAACGGAAGCCATTTTAGTATATACTAAAAGGTTTTTGTTTTTGATGAGTTTTATATATTTGAGAATGTGAATTTATGAATCTATTATGTAAAGAGATAGCTAGTACTATTATATCTTGATCTTGATCTTAATCGTTATTATTATATTGTTTGATTTTCAAATTGAGATAGAATATGTTTCTTAATTTAATCAGTATACATAGTCATGTATTTAATCATGTTGTTTAATTTAATAAGCTTTTAAAGTTTTCTTGTGCAAGAGATATGATAATGGTCGGGAAGAAAAATTGTCACCCAACGACATGTTTTAGCTAGCGACAGTTAACCGTTACCAAATTGATCATGTGTACG
Source organism: Cannabis sativa (assembly GCF_029168945.1). Classification (NCBI taxonomy): domain Eukaryota; kingdom Viridiplantae; phylum Streptophyta; class Magnoliopsida; order Rosales; family Cannabaceae; genus Cannabis; species Cannabis sativa. The sequence goes on along the minus strand of NC_083608.1, from coordinate 39,252,665 downwards.
TATATAAATATTTATGATATATATACCCAAATCCAAACAAGAGACATATTATGATATAACTGGCCTGGGATTTGAATTTGATATATTTATATTATTTTTGAGTGGTGTTGTTTGAAAGAAGAAGTAGAAGTTGGGTTTAATTGGTAGTAGACAAGACAGGAGAATGAAGAGGAGGACAATGCGCACGACAAGGACTGACCTCCTTCCATGTCGTATTCTCTGCAGTTGTTAGGAGTGGAGAAGGAGAAAGACAGCTTCGTACATATATAATACCCCTTGGGAGAAAAATGGGGTTTCTTCACAGAGAATCAAAATTAACAAAATATGCTCAGTACTTGGAACTTGAGGCCATGGCTACAAATTTTCAACCTTGGAGTAGCTTGATATATATGCTGTTGTCAAAACTACCAACTTTTGTCTAATTGAAAATCAATTCATGGACCAATCTATTCCGGTCTTTGAATTTGTTTTTTGTCTCTATCCAACTCTTTTTTTTTTTCTTGTGAATAAGATATTTCACTCACCGCATAAAGGAAGAAAAGACAAACTCAAAGGATTCATTATAAAGGCCAAAGTTGAGTTGACTTCAGCACTACCACAAAAGGCCCTAGAAACCAAATTTCCAAGTATTTTTTATGGCACAAAATTTCCACTAATGTGTTCGAATGTTCTTTCTAAGCATTGCTATAAGCTACTGTGTGTACCCAGTATCCTATAAGATAAATTACTTGTATAATCTAACAACAGATTACATATATTTAACTAAATTGAAATATGTAATATGACATAGACATTATGCAAGCAATCACAACAAGACCAATAAAACATTACACTGCCAGAACCAAATGCAGAAGTTGGATTGAAACTTTAATCCCCTTAGAAGTATGATATCCATTTTGAGTGATTGAATAAAGAACCCAACACATTTTTAAATTTCAGGCTGCAATTGTAACATTGACTTAAAATGTGAAGAAACGTACGTCAAATCCAGAGAAAAATCTTAAGCTTGACAATTCAGGGGCTAACGTGTACACAAAATGTAATAGAGCCTTTTGATTAAAATGTTAATTTAAAGATGCTGAATTCAAATTTTCTCATCGAATGAAAAAGCTGATATAGGTATAGCACAGGAACTGCTTTAAAATCCAAGGATAACACTCAAAACTCAAATTCAGATTCTGTATGATATCTACTTAGTTTCTCTATTAATTGAAAACATAAATTTGACTACTGTTCATTCAAATTATTCAACTCCGAGGAGACCCATCTACACCACTTCAGTCTTTGAATTCTCGTCATCATCGCTGCTGCTGCTGCTCATTAACCACCACCGGATCCATATTTCTTGCCCAAAAGAACAACCTGCAGCTTGTCATAACCAGCAAGAACACCAGCACCCGCCACTGCACGCAAAATGTTTGCACCAGCACCCTTGAAGAGTGATTTGGTACCCTCATTCTTGACGATTTGCTTAAATGCATCCAATGAGCTCTTATATTTGACAGCTTCTCCAGATGTCATCATCATTCTTCTACGCACTGTGTCGATGGGGTAAGATGCCAATCCAGCACCAATGGTGATTCCCCATCCCAGCAAAAAACTAGCAAAGAAGTTATCCTGCAAACAAGAGAAAATAACATCACAAGCATAACCTTGCAAGTGAAAATCATGATACCTAGAGCACTCAAATAAATTAATGCCCAATATTAAACAAGCATATATTGCAAAGATCGTAACTTACCTGCAAATCTCCAACCAAAACAACAGGCTTCAGAGAATCATACATTCCAAAGTAGAGTCCACGGTACACAATAATTCCAACACATGAAATGTTGAATCCACGATACAGCCCAGCAATACCATCGGACTTGAGGGTTTTCTTATAAACATCAATCATACCATTAAACTGTCTTTCCCCACCCTTTTTAGCAGCCTTGGCATCATTTGCCAAACGTGTACGGGCATAGTCTAGAGAGTACACAAAAAGAAGAGATGAAGCGCCTGCAGCACCTCCTGATGCCAGGTTCCCAGCAAACCACTTCCAGTAGCCATCTCTGTCTTTTTTGAAATTGAAAAGCCTCTTGAAGTAATCTTTAAAAGCAAAGTTTAAAGCCTACCATGCAACATTAAACAAATGAAGATTAACTTAAGAGTACTCAATTTTCTATTGAAGGAAAAAAAAATCAAGTACAATCATCGGTCTTTTTACTGTTTACAGTTCCACAATATTATATAGATCAAGATACAAATAGACTTGAGTTAAGAACCCCTTTTTAATCGCTATGTTGTAAATTATTCACTAAGATCAAGCAATGACACTTGCACGTGAACCAAGATTGATGAGAAGAGCAAAAACATGTGAGTGAATATTTACCTGGGTAGGAAAATATCTGATAACATTAGCAGTATTTCCTCTCCAGAGAGCAATGATACCTTCATCCTTGATGGTTCTGGCAAAGCAGTCACTGATTCCTTTGTATGGCTCAGAAAGCCGACCAGCCCTGATCATCTCATCCTGATTTTGAATTAAGAGTTTAATACGCTCAATTGGAGCAGCAGCAGTTTTAGAAACTGCTGCAGAAACACCTCCCATGAGGAAATCTACAGCAAAACCAGCTACACCTTTTTCAGCAGGAGCTTCCACAAAGACAGGAGACACGTACGAGACATGCGCCAGACCAGTGCCCTGGCATGTTGGCATGGAACCTTGCCCATCTACTTTGTAATTTCTAGCATAAATGTTAGGGGAAAGCCTAGAGATCAGGTGAGATTTCCCATGTATTTTCTGAAATACAGATTGATGCTGATACGGATCAGCCATTTTTCCAGTGAGTCGGTGACCTGCAAATGAAGAAAGAGGTTAGTTTCATTTACACTTAAGGAATGAACAACGGTAATTTTATCTTCAAGAGCATCAATCGTGGCCCATAAGAAATTCACATGAAAAGTGAACTAAATAAAACAAGATACAAAGAAAACCTCTCCCCCAATGAAAATTTTAAGACTGCAAGCATGGTTTCTATAGTTTACAATGCCACAAGCCTATCAGCCTCACACAATAATGAAAAGGCAAGGCAAACGAAGTAAATTTATTTTATTTATTTATTATTTTGTTTTTCAAAGGCAGGGGATTAAACAATTACAGTCCAAAAAAACAAAAAATATGCTACATTTATACAATTCATAAAAACACCTCACTAAAAAACAAGCACAAAGTTCTATTTAAATATTGACCCAGAAATGATCAATTTTCAATATTAAAACAAAAATGCTCCATTAAAATTATAAAATATTATGTGATGCTAAGGTGATAGTCTCCAGCCCAGCTCGCATATAACTGTATGCGTTTTGGTTTCTACTTTCTGCTTCACAAAGAAGCTTGGCTCAGAGAAGCAGTAACACAGATTGAAAATACGTCATTACTCACAACTTAAACCCGAAATAACATCAGAAACAGAGCATAACGCATCACACCATTAATCACTCAAAAATTCCCAACCTATTATGAGTTTTCGAGGTGGTCATCACATAAAAGGTCTATCAAGGTACATGTCTGAGAATTTAAGGAAATCCCATCTCAAATCAAGTACCAGCGTTGCTTTTTTTTTTTTTTCTTTTTTTTTTGTTTAAATAAATAAATAAACTCAAATTTCAAGTAATTTGGTTAGAGATCAAAGTATTAAAACCCTTAGGACACATTCTAGGTTTTTCCAGCTTTATTATTATGTTTTCCCTGTTCGAAATTCGATCAGCAAACAACATATGTAGCTCAAAAAAAAAAGAAAAATGGAAATGGAAATGGAAATGCTCCATCATGAATTCTATGCAGTCCATTTTCTCGACAATCAAACAGAAAGCGGAATTAAATGAGAAAAGAAATAAAAAAAATTTGAGAGATTGAGGAAAAACAAAAACCTGAAAAGGCCTCTGATCGATAGTAACTAAAATGAAGCGGAAGGAGTAAGAATGACGATGAGGTTTATAAATGGGAGCTCCCTCCTCTGAGTCACTGTTACACTAGGGTTTGTCCGAATGACGAATAAGTCCCTGTTTTACACCTTATTTTACAACTACGCCATAGCCACTTCATCATTTTAGACATCGTTTGGTATTTGGCACGTTCCATTAAACATAGAGAAATTTAGTGATGTTCAACCAAATTTACAAACCGTCCAACTGAATTAATTATTCTAAACTGTCCAATTAATACGAATAAACCGAATGAAACCGATTCATATATTTTTTTTAATAATAGTGTATATAATATATTTACATAAATTATATTTATTAGTTAAACTATTTTATATTTAAAGTTTGGACATTTTAATGTTTAACTGTAAAATTTATGCAGTATAGTTAATAATTTATATTGTATTTAAATATTGAAGTTATTATTACTTTTTTATTATTTTATTTAATTATTTTATGTTTACTCAATTATATTTATCTTATATTAGGTTCTTAAAATTAATTTAGACTACAACATTTTTTAATTTAAAATATAAATAATATATTTTATTTTTTAAAAATCTAATTATTTAAATACTTGAAACTAACAACAATAATTATAAAAAAAAAAAAAAGTAAAGATTAGTTTGAACGGGTTAACCCGACCAAACCGACGAAATTATTAGGCGAGTTGAACTTTTTCTAATTTTTAATTGAGCGGGTTACAATTAAATATTTGCAACCCGATATTTATAGTAAGCCCTTCTCCCTTTGCACCCAGAGCATATCCCCATACTCCCTATGTTAAGTCACTTTCATCTATTACAACATAGTATCCTAAGTGATCTGACACATCTGAAATCCTAAGTTACACTAAAAATGCCCATTCTATTTTGTACCTCAGGCGAAATGAAATTTATCCTCATTATTTATACTTATCGTGCCATTGTTATCTCGCCTGATATCTTTTTACTAGGTCTGCTGGTGTCAGGAAGGAAAGGAAAATTGGCAGGGTGTTGACGCATATGAGGGAGCGAACACTAAGGCGAGGGCCCACAGACGAGGGTTGCAGGCGAGGGCACGTGGGCGGGGGCCGTGGGCGGAGGGCTGCAGGCGAGGGCTGCGAGCGGAGGGCTGCGGGCGAGGGCTGCAGGCGGAGGGCCACGGGCGAGGGTCACGGGCAAGGGCGAGCGGGCGAGGGAGCGCGGGCAGGGGCCACGGGCGGGGGCGCGCGGAGCTCCTCTGGGCAAACTTTCGGGCATAACACTTATGACTCCAAATATTACACTTAGTAATGTTTGGGGGTCAACACATATCATGATATCAATATATTTCAAAATTTAATAAATTAAATGTATATTCTATTCTTATTTATAATATATATATATATATAATCTTATAAACTAAAATTAAGCATCACCTTATTCATACATTTTTTTTCATCATCCTTTGAATTTGGTATTTTTTTTATTTTATTTATTTTAATTTATTATTGGAGACATAAAACAACATGAATTTATTTTATTTTGTTGCTAGTTATATGAAAAGAAAATATATTTTAATAAATTTAAAATAATTTAATATTAAAAAGTAATAAATTTAAAATAACCGATCTAATTAGATTAGATTTAAATTATTACGTGAATTTGATTGGATCTAAAATATGAAATTCATACTTAGTACAAATTAGACGCGATATAAGCAAAATTGTACATATTGAATTAACATCCCTCCAAGTGTCTATGTTTTTTCATTTCCAATTTGTTTAATTTTAAACATCCATAGCCGAACCAAAATATAACCTCCAATCTTTGTGGCAAGAAAAACTTGGAAGGTAAGTTCCATTGGGTATATAAAGTGAAGGTAGGTTCCATTGGGTATACAAACTATGTTTTTGCTACATTTTTTTTATCATGAGTATTGCTTTGAGAATGAATGGAATAAAAATAAAAATATATGCGTATAGTGAACGTCTTAATCCACAGACTGCTCTCATTAATTTAAATTGTATGGGGAGAAAAGTTTGTAATTTTGTTGTATCACTTTCCATTTTTGGTTTTCATTTTCATTTTCTTTTTCACTTAACTCTCTTTATTTGGTACACTACAATGTATTATATATTATATTGTATAGTATTCAATTATATTATATTAGTATTATTTAATACAAAATTATATTTTAGACTTTGTGTTTTGCAAAAGTTATCAATTGTACTCTTTATTTTGTTAAATAACAAAATGGATCATGTATTTTTTAAATTTATACAAATAGGACCCTAAACTGATTTTTTGTCAAAATAAAACTTAATAATAATCTGATCTAGAGATATTATGACAAAATTGATTACATTTTTTTGTATCTTTTGGTGTTAGAAATTGTTTAAAGTTATTTATATTAAAAAATAAAATTGTTGAAAATTGAGTTCAGGACCATATTTTTACCATTTTGAAAAATATAGGATCCATTTTGTCATTTAACAAAACAAAGGATCCAATTAGTAACTTTTACAAAACATATAGTCCAAAATAATATTTATCTATTAATATATTTTGTAAAATTATAAATTCTTTACAATAAACTCAATCTCAATCCAATTACGGTCTAAACTCAGACCCAAACCCCAACCCAGCCACAATTTGGACTCGAACTTAGACCCTCACCCCGAAACATGCCAAGAACCCAAGCCCCAAACCTCGCGTCCTGACCCCAGACCCCGAGTTTAAGGTTGACCCAAACCCTTTATAAACATTATAATACAAACTAATACAAATATTTTGTAATGTATTAAATAATATGACTCATTGTATTAAATTTTATGAATATAATAATAAATATAGTACAATGTTTTACTCGTATTATTTGTTATTTAATATAATAAAAGTATTAACTATAATATACACAATAATATTATTTAGTTCCTGGTGTAACATTGTTTTCCGAGCACATTCTTACACAAGGGGTTTGTAGCTGGCCACAGTTCAAAGATTTTGGGAGTAACTCTTTTACATTACCTATACAATAAAGCCTACCCTTTTATGGGTATTTTTGGTTAAAATAAACACAAATACAATCAACATGAGAAGATGAGGAATTAAGCAGAACACAATGAAGCTCTTTGCTTCAATAGCAATTCCTTTAGTTTCTTTATGAGAGAAGGGTTTGAGCACATGTAATCCTGGAAGGACTCTCTTATTTCTTTTAACAAGTTCATGTCGTTGTTGCAATGAGGATTATTGAGCAGTTTTATGAAGAGATTCTTCCAGAGATCAACATTCCAATATCTGGATATGCAACAAAATAAGTTAGAACATAAATAAAGTTAATTGAGAGAGAGAGCGAGAAGACAATATTTAGGAATTGACACTAAACTTTAACATTAGCAGAGCTCGAGAGTATGGAAGGGTCCAAAAGTACAGAAATGGATGGAATACCTTTTAAAAGGTGACTTGGGTAGATAAATGTGACCACCATCTGGTGAAGGTTTCTCTTGAATCTCCATATAAGAATTATGTAGCATCATATGAATAATAACACAGAGGCCATACGTGTCAACCTGGTGAAAAGTGACAGGACTACTATCGAATTAGTTTATATAGTCTACAGTGTATATATAAGAGAGAGAAGTCTTAAACTAGCCTGAAATTTCCAGGGTTTGTTCTGTTGCATTTGTATACAACGGAAGCCAGAAGTCCTGCAGTCACCGCTGAATTCTATATCATCAGGAAAAAGGGTTAGATCTATTCCCCTTCCCCAGTCAACAAGGCAAAGACCCTGCAAGAATATTCATACAAGTTTTTATTTCAAAGAAGACAAAAAAAAAAAATACAAGTAGATATAGCATTATAAGATACTGCCATAGCAAACCTGGTGCCGCCAAGAACTATTTCGGTCTATGAAACCATCTTCTACTAGGTCATCCCTGCAGAGGAGAGGGGTCATGTGATTGTTAGTCATTAGATGGCAAACTGTGACAAAATGAGTAATCAATTTCAGTCAATCATATAAATTAAGATGGGATCTACAGTAAAAAGAACACTAACACGTCACTGTGTGTAGTATTTTGGAGCAATGAGTGCACATATCATTACTCTTATAGCTCCGAAATTGATTCACGTTCATAAGGGTAGAACTAAACAAAAATTATTTCTACAATTCTATCTGTTCTTTAAATAGGTTATGTTGAACAACACGGCAAAACAAAACGTTTCATACTAAACAATGAAAAGTTTGGTACCTAGAATAACGTATAAGCAAATTATCGGGCTTGAAATCACCATGAATGATACCAACACCGTGCAAAGTTTCCAGCATGTGAAGCATTTCGATGGTGTAATACATGCATAACACCTCTTCCATGGACTTGCCAATGACCACGTACGAATTTATAGCATCCTATACAAGAATCTTATATCAGCATAGTTATAATACAAACTATACTTATTAGTATGGTACGGTACTCTACGGCACTATAAACCTACCTGAAGTGTCCCATTGGCTAGGTAATCACAAACGAGGATGCTACAGTCAGAATAGACATGCAGTCTCTCAGCAAAACCAAATTTTGACCTCTGATAACATGAGATTTAAGAGATTATGTAAAATACAGAGAGCCAGCGTGTATAAATACGAAAATGAGAAACACGGGATTAACATACTTCCTCAGCAGAGATGCGTTGATCTAGTTGACGATACATGTAGAACTCCCAAGGGAAAGCAGGCATTTGTATCTGCAGGAAATATTGTAAATTATAATCAATATAAGTAAATGGTACCTCTCAAATTTAAAATTTACAACTCAACAACAGAAATTCGGCAGCATGACGCCAGTCTCTAGTACCATGGCACCAATATCCAGGAAACAATCTCTTATAAGTCAGTGCCAAGGCGGAAAGATGCACCACAGTGCCAATCAAAGATGTTTTGAGAAGTTGTTAAAACTTAAAACAGTTAGTAGGCATAATTGATTCAAAAAGGTACTTGTTTAGTTGAGGTTGTTATGCCCTTTTGTGTTATGATTGGATGGTTAGTTTTAATATAGATTGATACATTGGTTCTATAGAATGCAATAGTGAGAGTTAGGAAAAGTAGTTGATACAATAGTTTCATTGAGTGAAATACAGAAAATCCAAGGAGTGTATACACTTAGTGAAGAACAAGGGTATAGAAAAAATTTGTAATGGCTAATGGGTAAAAAAGAGTTAGAGGCAAAGAGTTCATGGAGGAGAAGCTCATATGGTGACATTGGATTTATGTGATAGTCAAAACACTGCCCTTCCCAAGGAAGTGGGCTTTATTAGCCGAACCCAAACCTCATGTATCTTGTGTTCTAATTTTAAATTTTATTGTACAGTTTTCTCGTTTAAATAGTGTTTCATGTTAAAGTAATTTTCACAACGCTATAAACAACAAGACAAAACGAAACATGTGAGCTGCTCAAAAGGTAATATACAATATAATATATATACTTTGTTCTCACAAGGCCTGAAGTCTTAGGTCCTTCCATTACAATTGCTATAGTTTGTTGTTCTCAAATATGGTAAGATTAGGTTTATCAATATAGAATATTGTAAGACTAGACAAGGAGTCAATTTTTGAAAGAAAAAAAATAACATTCTTTTGCAATTACATTTTGAGAAGACTATAAAGTGGAAATTACCTTTAATGCAACTATTTCATCAGGATTAGAATAGATACATGCTTTATAGACTTGAGCAAAACCACCCTGACCTGCACGACCCTTGATCTGATACTTCCTCCCTCCTGTGAGTATCGCAATAAGGACAGTAAGAAACAAAATGTTAGCTCCTACACGAACACGAGTCAAACAAAATTTGTGCCTAGAGCTCAGGGAAAAAGGTATAGTGACCTGTCAAATTGGTCTCATGACTAAATCTATGTTGATCAGGAATGATTGGTGTAACCAATGTAAATATATATATATATATATATATATATCAATCATTATAAAAACATATGCTAGAAATGTAATTTAAAAAAATATATATCAATAAAAAAATGTTAAACTAGGTATTAAAGTTAAATATACCTTGGTGAAAAATCACATACAAAATTTGCTACAACTAACAAAACAAAACATTTTCCAATTAAGAACCACTGTTGGAGGCATCTAGTAAAATATCTCTAAATAATACTCAGTCTCGCCAATTAGTTTTGATCCATATATTTGTTGAAAAAAAACATAGTAAAGAAAATTACCTATGTCAATGATCTTATTTCTTGAAAAATTCTGGTGAGAGATAGCTTCTTTTCCTGAGTAAGCTTTATTACTAGAACGGTATCCCTAAAACATATAGCATAGTTGTAAAACTAATAAATTAACCAAGCATTTATGCAAAATACATATGCAACAATTGCACTATCTCACATCAAAGTTCACAATTTGACTATTTATCCTCGTTAACAGATCTTTTATAATGGAGCTTGACCACGGATTGAGACGACTGTCTTCGGACTGAATGGCTTGACCAACATCAATCTGCAACAAACCGCATAAGATTATCAACCATCATCATAAAGTGTTGCTTATTTCTTTCAAAAACCAGTTCTGCGTTAGTTCACTATATTAACCATGATAGAGTTGATTACTGCCTAAGGAAACCTCTTGGTATCTTTAATTTACTCTTTTTATTCACATATCTCTTCATACATAGACAAGAACTGGATTACCTTCTCAAGTGAAGAATCATTGACCAAGTTAGACATTCTATCAAGAAATAAGGCCTGTGCTTTCTTCAACCAGTCAATTGGTTCAGCATTCCTGGTAGCATAATGACACCATAATAATGCATGAGCCTTGTTGAAAATAGAAGTAAAACACTTGTATAAAGACCACCAAATTGTAATTGTAAGTAATACAAAGGGCATACAGACGAATTAAAAAAAAAAAAACTAAAAAACACATATGAGCAAACGAGACCTCATAATTCCCATCTGATAAACCATCTGGGCCTCGTACAGCTTCCCTTTCGATTCAATATATGAAGCATACCATACATAAAGTAAAGATTGGCCAACACATATCTTCTTCTCCAGCATTTCTGTAAAAATGCTAGCATAATCTTTACAAAATCCGATCTACAAATCCAGAAGAACCAAATATTTCAAGAAACCATAAGAATTACCTATTTAAGTACAAAAACGAAATAATCCCATCATAAATTAACTAAAAAATTTAAAAGAAGGAACATTTTGGTATAATGGCATAAATACATGTCAATTTCTTGAATGAATATACTTAATTGAACAAAATGAAACTTTGACACACACACACGTATACATACACATTCGTATATTTACTGATTAACACCCTCCAAATTTGTAGAAAATAGTAACGAAACAATCAATCGAAACGCAATTAATGAAACAGAAGGTGTAAGCAAGTACATGGAGGAACCAAATCTTGAGGAATCTGATGTCGTCTCGGTACCGAGCGTTGTCCTTAAACATTTTGATACAATCGGAAACAAGCTTGGTGAGTTCCAAGCAGGAATCGTTCCCCGATTTCAAATCTTCGAGGGCTTTCCTTATCGACCTGGGTTTTAACAAACATTTATAAAACTGGCGAATCTCATGAAAAGAGGGAGAAGAAGAAGAAGAAGAAGAAATTACCTTAGCCATGGCAAGAGAGGGTCGTGTAGAGCGGTGGCAGCTTGGGATTCTGGGTAGATGGCCATGATTTGTTAAAGGACTTAATTAAGCTACTGAAAGAATTCAATTCAGATTTGAGAGTTGAGAGCGGGACTTCGGTTGCCTTCTGTTTTAAATTTAAATTTTTGCCCATAGTTTATTTATTTATTTATTTTGCAACACACCATTTTCTTTTTTTTTTTTTTGGAAAATCCCATAATTTATAATTGTGATCATTTTAGTCCTTGAAAAAAGAAATCCCTAAATTAAAAAACTTAGTTTCAATTTGGCGAAAATCCCTAAATTAAAAAGAAATTTTTTCAAAAATATTCTTTTTTATGTTTTATTTACAATTTTACAGTTTAAAATACGCTTATAAAAGTTTAAAATTATAAAAATACGTTTTTCTTAACAAAAATTGGAAAAATAATTAAAAAAATAACAAAAAATCACTACAAGAAATGAGACTTTTTATCTCAATTTATATATTTGAGACAAATAAAAAATAAGATAAAAAGTACATTGGAATATTTTATCCCACTTTTTTATTTGGCACTTAGGCCATCTCGAATGGTAAAATCTAAATTTGGTGTTAAATCAACACCAAAATATTACTATTTCAATACTAAATTTTTTTTCAATTCCAATCACAACATTAAAAATTACACCAAATTTTATATTATTTATTATTCTATTATTTTATTAATATAAGAAGAATATTTTAATACTAAATATATATAATAATTTAGTTTTTTCTCCTAAAAAGTATTATTTAATTATTAAAAACTTAAAAAGCAAAAATAGTGTGGTCTACAGTACTCCACTAAATTTAGTGGGACACTGTAGACAAACCTATTTATAAGAATAGTTTTAGTGTCCCATTGGAATAAAAATGGTATGAAACTGTACTATATTTGGTGTTTTGAAGTCCAGTTGGAGATGCCCATTAAGAGATGAAAATAGATGCATTTAAGGATAAAGGTTATGTTTGGTTCGGTCTTAAAAAAAAGTGATAAGTTGAGAAATACCTCTTTTTTATTTTTATTAATAAAAAATACCCTCATATTATATTTCATTAAAAAGTACCCACTTTTGTGAGTGGATTTCTCCATATACTTTTACTCTCTACTTAAGTTTAGCACATAATTTACATCAACCTAAGGGCTATCATAGGAACATCATCTATAAAAGTGGATATATCTCAAAGAATATAAAAATGAAGGTAAAAATTAAAATAAATAAAGTAAAATGGGTGTACAATGTAATTTTCTCTAAAAAATACACAATAATAAATGAGTTCAATATGAGTTTTTTAATGACCAACCAAACAAAACTCTGATGGGTGAGGTATTGACCTTTTATCCCACTTTGGAACAAGGGCCTTGTTTGGCTGGTCTTAAAAAAGTATATTTTTTAAATATTTACCTCTTCCCTACACCAAAGGAGACTTAATAACAATCATTTTATTCTGATTTTTTTATAAAAACCAGGATAAAAATTCTTCAGTAAGCAAATAAATTACTTAGCCTGCTCAGGAACCCTAAACGCCAAAGACATTGGTTGGTGTTCATCTCCTTCTCCTAAGGCAGAACCTAATTTTCTAGGTATGCTCTCTCCTTTGTGCTCTTTCCTTTTTGTATTTTTTTTTTTTTTGCTCATTTTTTTTCACATTAAAAATTTAAATACAATAAAAGTAGTTTCTTTTCTGTTATTAGACCATGCAAAAGTTGATCTCTATTTGGTACAAATAATAGTTTTGTGATGTTTTTACATTAATTTTTACTATTATGCTCCAATACATAATTGTAAATCTTGATGTAAAATTTAATATATCATTTAATGTTCATCTAATAATTTATTAAAAATATAAAATAATAATAATCATACAAAAGTAAATATAAAAATTAATAATAAAATAATAGTAATTATTAGAGTTATTTAATGCAAATGAACATGCTAACTAAATTTTAATAATAAAATATTAAAAATAGCATAATGGTAAATATAAAATCATACCATTTATTAAATGGAGATACAAATAAGTGATGTAAATATAAAGTATAGCTCACTTTATTAAAAGTCTACTCTAATAGTGTGCCAAATTGTGATGCAAATATCTCACATAACAAAATATGATCTAAATATAAACCACAATATATCATGATGTAAAATTTATATTAAATTTTTTTATATATTTTATATTAATCACTCTTCTAATGTTAGTGTATTTTTAGCTTGAAATAGGTAAATAAATATTGATATTGAAAATTTTTATATATTTTTTAGTTAGAAGAGTGATTAATTAGTTTTCAAATGTTCGTATTGATATTAAGAAAGTCTAAGTAACTATATTCTATTATGTAAATAATTTTATTTGTGCTTGTTTATACTTAATTGTAGATCTATTAAGTGACTTTGGTTTTATTTTTAAGAGGCTTTAAGAACATTTCGGTAAGTAATTACTAGTTACTATATTTACTTAGTATGCATACACTAATTATATATGTTTTAGTTACTTGTTATTATTTTAACATAATTTTTACTTTAAACTTTGTTATATTGCTTTTAATATTGGTTGTGGATTGTTGTTGAAAAACAAAATAAAATTTTGGTGATCATTGATTGCTAGCTAGAGGTACGTTATTGACTTATTTATTTTTATTAATTATAAAACTATTAGAGAAATTTGAATATCTTAGATATTCTTCCATATTAAAATAGGTTCTGCGATATACTGTACTACGATGAATGGAGAATTAATATTCATGTTAGAGAAATTTAAATATCTTAAATATTCATCTGCAGTGAAATAGATTCTGTAAAATATATGTACTGCGGTTGAATAGATGGTAAATTATTATTGTTAATTGCTTTTTTTATTTTTGTCTTATCACCAAATTTGCTTGTGTTGTTTGTTGCATTCTTATATAGTGAACAAATTTTTTATTATTTAATTATTAAGCATGCGGTAATGTGGTTTCTAATTCTTTTAGGATTCATTTAGTGAACATAATTTTTGTTCCTAGCTCTAGAAATATTTGATTTCTTTCATTTTCGGTGATTAGTATCTGATATAACCTTATCAATGATACATCTCATCCTGTTAGTAGGCACCTTAGAAGCCACCTTATAACTCACATTGCAAAGAGCAATGGGACAAAGATCACTCATAGAAAAGAAGCTTTTCTTCTTAGGAATCAAGACAAGATTGGTATCATTAGAACTAGTTGGGAAGATCCATGTATCGAAAAAAGCACAGAAAAATTGAATAATATTTCTGCCAACAATATCCCAATGAGTTTCATAAAAACTTGGCCTCACACCATCTGTTTCGGGGGCTTTGTCAGGATGCATTTGAAACAAGGCTTGCTTGACTTCTTCTGCTTGAATTGGCTTTAACAAGTCTTCATTTTGAGAGTGATCAACTAAACATTTAACACCATTAGCAACCATGCTCAACTGTATACCACCAACACAAAACAGAGTAGTAAAATAATCAGTAGTGACTTTGTCAATACCAATCTCCCAATCCTTCCAGACCCCATTTTCATCTTGTAGAGTTTAAATTTAATTATTACGCTTCCTGGTACTAGTGTAGGCATGAAAATATTTACTACTATTTTGGTCTCCTTCATGGAGCCAATGTTGTTTGGATTTTTGTTTCCAATAAAGCTCTTGCTCTTGCTGGGCAAGGTTTTCAAAATAGTTGTTCTGCTCCACCACAAAATATCGTGTAGAATTATGATCGGCTTGACTTTTTAAACGAGATAAAACTTTCTTACTGCAGGAGAGACGCTTCTTAAAATTGATAGTTAGCTCACGACCCCAGGCTTCCAGATGTGTACTACAGATCTTAAGCTTTTCATTGAGGGTAAGATGGCCATTAGAATCTCAGTAATCTTTGACAATTTGACCACAAAGAGGTTTTGTGCTCCAACAATTCCCATAACAAAAATGGTAAACATTACTAGCCAACAATGGAGGTTTTGGTTCAAGAAAAATGGGAGTGTGGTTTGAGGAAGAGAAATCACCATTAGTGAGAGTAGCTTAGGAGAAAGAATCAATCCAAAGCATAGTGTCCAACCAAATTTTCACACTCTTAGCAGTGCCCTACGTCGTTCTTAGGTGTAAGGGTTGTTGGGTTTTATGCCCTAAATAAAACTCATTTCAATATAATCAGATTTACTTATTAATATAGATCAGAAATAACATTTAATGTTGCATGGTTCACATGATTTATTTCATGATTATATGTACATAATGTATGAATTCATCTGAAACCCTTTTCACATACTTGATCCTGTTTATTGTGTCGTCAACACATTGGAAAGTAAACATGACTATGTGAATAAAGTTTCCTAGATTTATCAGACACAGGGTTTTACTGATATGATAATCTACAACAGAGTTTACTTGCATTTGGAGAAATGCTATGTTCTTTCCAGAGCATTGGTTAAAGTAAAGCTCAGGTTGGATGCATGGAGTATGCATCGGAAGGGACCGATATTGAACTTTGACTTAGATTTATTAAACTTACCGTAATATCTATTCAAGTCAATATCGCCTAGTTGATCCTAGATCAAATGATCTTAATCCTGTTATGATTAGGCTCAATCTCAAGAGGCTATTCGTGTTCTTTGATTTGTTAGTTAAGCCTACTTTTGGGTCAGGGTGATACGTACATTTTGGGAACACGGTAGTGTAATTGAGTGGGAGCGCTAACATAAACATGGAATCTATAGCTTCTATCTGGCGAATAGTAAGTAAAGGATGATCTCCTTCGAGCTTGACCAAACGAAAATAAATGGTGGAGATCTCATTTCACATAAGCTGAAATATCATTTATACGGGGTTAAGTGCTTTAAGGATAAAATACATTGTAGGGTGTAACGGTAATCTAATCCCTTTACAGTGTAGATCATTCATATAGAGGATCATTGATCAAATTAGAATTATAACAATGGATAACTAATGATGTGTCTATATGGTGGAACATATAGAGCATTCTATATACTGAGAGTGCAATTCTAAGTTCTATGCGTGGATTCAACGAAGAATTAATAAGTCAGTGAATTTAGGTTATAAATTCTTGATCTGCTTATTGGCAGCTCGGTTATATAGACCCATGGTCCCCCCACTAGTTGAGATAATATCGCTTGTAAGACTCATATAATTGGTTTTGATTAATCAATTATAATTCTCAAATTAGACTATGTCTATTTGTGAATTTTTCACTAAGTAAGGGCGAAATTGTAAAGAAAGAGTTTTAGGGGCATATTTGTTAATTATGATACTTTGTATGGTTCAATTAATAAATATGATAAATGATAATATTATTTAATAATTATTTATAGTTATTAAATAGTTAGAATTGGCATTTAAATGGGCGAATTAGAAAATTGGCGTTTTTGAGAAAATCAGATGCAGAAAAGATAAAACTGCAAAATTGCAAAAAGTGAGGCCCAAATTCACATTGCATGGCCGACCACTTTTGTATGGTTTTACCTCTGATATTTTCATTATTTTAATGCCAAATAATTCAAACCTAACCCTAGTGGAATGCTATAAATAGATAGTGAAAGCTTCAGGAAATTTACACACTTAACTTTCTACTTTTTCCTTCAGAGAAAAACCTGAGCCTTCTCTCTCTATACCTAGCCGCCACCTTCTTCTCTTTCTTCCCTCTTCAATTTTGAAATTTCTTAGTGTTAGAGTAGTGCCCACACACAGCAAGTGATACCTCAATCATAATGAGGAAGATCGTGAAGAAAAACTTTCATCAAGAAGGAGTTTTAGCACTAAAGAATCAGAGAAAGAGATCCAGGTTCAGATATTGATAATGCTCTGCTACAGAAAGGAATCAAGGGCTAGATATCTGAACGGAATGAGTCATATTATTCCGCTGCACCCAATGTAAGGTTTCCTAAACTTTATATGTGTTTATTTCATCGTTTTAGAAAGTTCATATTTAGGGTGTTAATCAACATACTTGTGAGTAGATCTAAGATCCTGGTAAAATAATTTTCAACAAGGGTAACCACGGAACTCTAAATCAATCAACCTGCAACTGTCTAAGACCTCCTAGATGCCGACAATTAGTGACAAAGGATAGGGTCTGCCCCCTTTCTTCTTAGTTTAGCTTCCAATGTTATTAATATCGCCTATGATACACCAAGGAAGCTAAGAATCAAGAGATAGAGAATGGATAAGCTTCCAAGTCTTGAAACGAAGGCTTTGATTTGACTCCCAGTAAAAACCAGTCAGGCACCAAACAATAGTATTTGGAATACTAATTTCAACATCAATATGATTATGAGAGTATCCTAACAGACAGACTTCCTCCTTGATCCTCCATAAAAGAGCCAAACCACCTTTATGACCTTGGCTTCAACATAAAAACTTCCTTCAAAGCCTAGTCGAACTCTAAGTCTTTCCACAACATCTTTTTTACATAAGGTCACATAAGAAATAAAATTAGGCTTCTTTTGAACAACAATATTCTCAAGGAATCGACAAGCCCATGGGTTTCCAGGCCCACAACAATTTCAATTGATGGTACTCATAATGATTGGTGGGCCTAAGCACCAGGACCCACCACATTCACATTTTTTGAACCAGCATCAGTTTAGACCATATTGTTAGTAGGAGGCCCATTACCGTTTTCTATAACAAAACGTTTCCTTTTTAATTCAGCTTGAGTCAACTTTTCATCATCTTATTGATTCTCATAGACCACAACCCCTTTATTCTTCATACTTGATTGAGCAATATCAGGAGAAGATATACCCATAAATGTAGTAGATTTATTCTTAGCAAAATTTGCTCCATGATTATTGGTATTCATAATAGGCCATGAGTTGTCAAAGGCCTTGCCTGAACGGACATATGGTGAATTGACAAAGTTCTAATGGCATCGAGGAGTAGCTTTCATCCCCAAAGAATATGGTTTTATAATCATGCTTGCTGGAGTATCAAAGAGTCGGGGACAGAACCTTTCTGAGTGACTTATAACACTGCAAATGAAACAAAATACTGGGACATTTTCATACCTGAATGTAGCGTATATATAGTCACCATCACGCTTTCAAAACTTCATTTTCCTTTTCAATGGATGCTCAAGGGATAACGTTACTCGTACTCGAAGATATTCCCGCCTAACTCCTACAATCCTGCCTAACTCCCACAAAAATGTTAGGGTCAGATTCAAGAAAAGTGGCCACATAATTACCAGCATCCTTTGTAACTGTCACAGTCATAAAACCAGATTTTAAATCATGTATTTGAACCTAAAGATCAAGAGTATTGAGACTCGAAGTTCTAGGATTGTCACCATCCTTTAAACGTGTTACAATAATTTTCTTTTGATCATAAGTCCATGGGCTACCTGTAATAACACGTTAAATGTCTATTTCGTGATAAAATTAGAATAAGAATCGATTTTGATCGAGTTGCTTGACATACATATCTCTGTTGGGCTTCCATAGGTCAACCAACATATTTTGAAAAACTTGAAAATCAAAAATATTGCTAGTGAGAAGTCGACTTACTAGGCACCATCTGGTGTCAATGGACAACTCTTCTTTTTCTTCTGCATTTTCCTCGTAAAAGGTCTCTTCAGTCTCTTCTTCATCCAATTGAATATCTCTTCATCGATCTTCTATGTCCTTAGTATTGATACTATTGGATGCCATAGCCCACCAATGCAGAGACACTAGCACAATACAAACAAGATCAACAAACAGAGACAAAGAAAGCAAATGAACCAAACAGGGTATCGAAAATCACTTGAACAAGACTCTAAAAAGACCTAAAAGACAAAACAAGACTCACAAAGGAAGCACAGAACAAAACACTCTAAAGGGAGCGACATCACTGTGGCAACACCATAATCTTGAAAACTCATATCAAAATCTATTTGTGCTTTGTTTATTATTATTATTTTATTTTCATTTATATTATAATATTTTGGGCTTTATATATTTAATTTTATTTAGTTTCATTTAATGCCATATCAAAATCTATTTGTGATATGAATAGAATTTAACTTCTTGTCACGAAATAAGAATAAAGAGTACTTTGAATTTGCTAACAGAGTAGAAGTTTGAAAAGATTTGCTAGAAAGGAAAAATAAAATAAAATTAAAGGTACGTTGTGTAATTATTTTTTAGTCCGTTTTATTTTTTAAATTAAAAAAGTAAAAATATTTTCTAAAAATATATATGTAAAATTGTTTGTATTTTTTGTTTTTTAAAATGAGAATCAAAATCTTGTTAACTAAAGTGATTTTCGAAAATTGTTTAAATATAATTTTTAATTATAATATATTTGTATGGGGTCTTATGTAATCCCTCACTTTATTTTGAGGGATTACATACCTCAGCCTTGTTTGATGGTTGGATTTATTTGTTATATAATCTAACGGATGATACAAATGGATAATAATGATGGACCTTTTTAAAATGAAAACTTGAAACTTGTTGCTCCAGTATTTACATCAATATTAATATTACAATCAACTGTCCTTTTCTTTATTTTTTTAAAGCATTTTTTTTTCGAAATGGTTGAAAAGTTTTTCTATGATTTTTCTTTTACTCTATTCAAGCATTACTATTGCTAGCATATATTCATCCATTTTTATAATTTTAGTACAAAATAAGATTAAATTCTGAATACAATTTTTGTGGAACAAATATATTTTTAAATACATATTGGAATCTATTTTTTTTTTAAAAAAAATATTGAACATATATAATTAAAATTATTTTTAAAAAAACTCTATTAATGCTTTTACTAATGCTAGTTTATGTATTAGGACTTCAACAATTTTAATACAAAATGAAATTAAATTTCAATAATATTTTGAGTAAATATTATTTGTGACCCTGTGTTTTACAAAAGTTACTAATTAAACCATTTATTTTGATAAAAGACAAAATAGAGCTTGTATTTTCTAAAATAGTAAAAATAGGACCCTGAGTTTAATTTTTGACAACTTTTTTTTTTAATATAACCAAATTGAAAAAAATTTCTAACACGAACAGATACTGAAAATGTAAACAATTTTGTCATAACACCTTTAGATTGAATTATTATTAAATTTCATTTTGACAAAAAATCAGTTTAGGGTCCTATTTGTACCGTTTTGGAAAATACAGTATCTATTTTGTCATTTAACAAAACAAGTGGTCCAATTAATAACTTTTGCAAAACACAAGATTTAAAATAGTATTTACCCTATAATTTTTATGGAAAAAAAAGCATATTTTAAGCAAAATTTTGAATATATAATTATAATTGTTTTTCATCGTGATTTACATCATGCTTGCAATATAATAGATTTTAAAATTATACATATAATCATAAAATTAAACACGTTAGCAATGTGATTGAAAGAAAAAAAAAATCTAGTTATTTCTTAACTATCACTAATTCAAAAAAAAAAAGATAAAAAAAAATTGAAAGAATGAAAATTGTAACAACAAATTCTATGAAAAAAATAAATAATGTAATAGTACAAAAAGATAAATCAAGTTATCAAAACTAAGTAAAAAAAATTCGTAATACAAAAATATATTAAGGAGTTCATATTATTTTGCTTATTGCAATTAGATTAATATTTTGTTATTTTTCTATTGCTTAGTTATATTTTGTTGTTTGTTAAGTTGTTTTAGAGTTGTTTCTAAGTTGTGTTTTTTTTTTTTTTTTTTTTTTTTTTTATTGAAATACAGTATTTTTATAATTTTGAAAATTTAAACACAGTATTTTGTAAAGTTGGTACAATAAAAATGTAAAAAAAAAAAAAACTCTGTGTCACAGCATTTTTGTAAAATTTTCTCTATTTTATAGTATTTTTTGTAAGTTTTTTTGTGATTAATTTTAAATTGATTATTCAGCAAAAAAAATAAAATAAAAATGAAACTAAGTGTATAAAATTATTGATAAAAATAAATTAAAAGGTATATGTCTAAATTTGTAGAAGATGTTATTTTTATTTTCTATTTATTTATGGAAAAATATTATTTTAGATTTTATGTTTTACAAAATTTATTGATTAAATAATTTTTTTTGTTAAATAAAAAATCAAATCTATATTTTTTAAAAATCACAACAATTTTTTCATTTTCGAGCCAATAACTTAATTCATGAGATTTTACTGTCAATAACATATAAATTAAATTAATATATTTGTTCAATTTATAATGGAAATAAATTTAAATTTAGACTTTTTTTTTTTTGTTTCCATTACATTAAATTATATATTTTTATTTATATGAAGTCTCAAATTAAAGAAAAATAGTATATTTTATACATTGATTGTGAACTTGTAATCTAAGTTCACCTTAAACAACTTGAGGGAGAAGAAGAAATACATAATGACTTCAACTAACTAAATACTTTTTTTTTAAAAAAAACACAAAAGAATTTTTTTTTTTTGAAATAATTCATTAATTACTTAAACATACATTAATGATTTTAATATATTGTGTAATCGTTTTAATAAACATTAAGTTTATTAAAATTTAAATTGAAAAAGAAACATTAAAATATTATTTACATTTATTGATTTAGTCATTAAATAAAAAAGTTAATTATTTTATTGTTCTTTTTGCACTTCTAAAATCTATTTTAAATTATTTTTAATTTTGTTTGTAGCATAATCTCTTTCATTGTCACATTTGGCTTCATACAATATTTTAGTGAAATGGCTTGATACAACATTTTGCATTGATACAAAACATTTCTATAAAAATACAAACTACTTTATGCTAAATACAAATAATAAAATATTAGAATAGTATATAATTACAATTATACCCTTTTTTATTATCCAATATTACTCAAATTTAGTTGAAAATGACATGTTTGACCTCAAAAATGTGAATTTATCGTTTTTTTCAATATTAAATTTTAAATTAACAACCAGTTTCCTATCATATAACTTACTAACATCAACCTATAGTTATTTTGTCTTATTTGAGGGGTGTAATCCTTCAAAAAGTTAGTGAGGGATTACATAATTAGCCTATTTGTATTTTCTTTTATTAATATTTTGAACCCCAAACTCACTTTGCACACTGACTTGGACTAGGACTCCAACTCAATCCGTAGCTCAGTTCTTGGCCTAGACCGCCACGCCAACCCAAACATTTTTTTTAATTATAATCTATGTGTAATAAGGGGAATTACCCCCATATACCATTTTCAATTTATTTTTTTAAATTTACGGTTTGGGTTGCTTTGGTAGTTTTTATGTGAGTTTTTCTATAAATTTTGGTTGCAATTTAAGTTGTTCCGTTAATTGCTACGTAAGTTTCCATGTGGATTTCTGTAATAATGCAAAAAAAAAAAAAAAGACTGTTTTAAAATGTAAAGATAAAAAAATCTCTATTTTTTTCATCCATATTTTATTTGGACCCTGATTCCACCCTGAGCCTCCACTTAAACTTAGACCCTGACTCAATCCATAGCTTGAACCTTGGCCTAGACCCAAATTTAACCCCACCCATCACCTCAATTTTTTAGTTCTCACTTAAAAAACATGAAATAAAATTTATAAAACATATTTTTATTTTTTTAATTTTACAATTAAAAAACAAAAATAATTATGAAACACCTTTTATTTTTCAAAGACAAACGATCTACTTTTATTTTTGTGATTTAACATTTAGAAAAATAAAAGTATTACAAAAGGCAACGTTAAAAAGGTAAAAGAATTTTGTCAAAAAAAAAAGGTAAGAGAATAATATTGTGCCTTAAATGATCCTTAAAAAAAATTGCATCGTAAAACTAAGCTAAATAATGAATAGAACATAAAATATTGGTATTGAAAAATATAAATTTAGTTTTGAATTGGCATTGTCATTATAAGTATTTTGGCAATGATGGGTCCATGTAATGAGTTTGGTTTGGTCCACGTAATGATTGAGCCCCATAAATTTCATATATCTTCTATTTAAAAATGTTAAAAATACATCCAAACCAAACTTCCTAACACTCCTCTTCTCTTCTTGTTTACTTTCTCAAATGCAATTATTATGTCAACAAGAACAATTAATGTATATATATATAAATCTATATATATGCATCCACCCACCATACACATGTATATATAAATACATTCATGGCGCATTGTGGAGATTCTTTGATTGAGGTTAAAAAGTAAGAGAATGACTGGAAGTTGGACTGGGTCAGAAGTGAACCTGTAAAACTGTACTTTGTCCCCACCGGTGTTAAAAAGGTAGTGGAAGAAGAAGAAGAATGAGAAGAAGAAGAAGAAGAAAGAAAGAAGAGAGGTCCATATTCAAAGCAAGGAAAAGGACAACCTACATTGTGCTACACGCACACGTTTCGAATAGCCATTAGTCCAATCACCAACAAAAATCTGACCCTCCACGTGGACCAAATCAAGACCACCAATCCTCTCCGTCCATTATTAATTCCTTCCAAGTGTTCCAACTGTACGACCCTTCATTTACATAATTACATTGGCTTTGGCTCATCCTCGACCTCGAGCTGCCATGCTATAGTCGAGTCGGAGTCGGACCTACCTCCCCCGAGCATGGTGTGTGAATTGAAAGAGAGGGGCCACCACTCACGAGAATCACCCGTGGCCCAGACATTTTCCTATGAAAGAAAAAGTGTGCTGAATTTGTACTATGTTCATGTTTTAATTGGTTGTTTCTCGTTTTTTCCGAAATGTTTTATTATAATTTTGTTTTATTATAAATTTTAATTGGGTTTTCGTCGTCGTCATCTCCTCCATGAGTGTGAGCCAAAATAAAATATATATAAAAAAAAATTAAAAAGCTGGGGCCATATACCGAACTTGAAGGAAAAAAATAAAAATGTAGTAGATACCTGTGGTCCTCAGTCATCACTTACTCTCACTTTCTTTCTTTTTCCTACTTTATATTCTTCTCTCACCTACGGTTCCACCACATCCCAACTCATGAAAATCTCTATTTTTTAAAAAATAAATAAATTTCCACTGTGCTTATTTATTTAGTGTTCTGTTCTGTTAGCCTTGACTTTTGTTGGGTCTTTAATGGAATTGGGTAAAATTGAGAGGAACAAGAGGATGACGGTGAGTGGGAAAGAGAAGATGGTGGTGAAGAGAGAGGATGAAGATGAAGATGAGAGTTCTGAGCAAGAGGATAAGAGAAAGAAAGGGCTTTTGGTTTTGGGTGTTGGTGTTGGTTCTGGGAAAAAAGGCTCGAGTGGTGCTGGAATGAGGTGTTGTCAGGCTGAGAAGTGTTCGGCTGATTTGAGTGATGCTAAACAGTACCATAGAAGGCATAAGGTCTGTGAGATTCATGCTAAGGCTCAAGTTGTGCTTGTCAGCGGTATTAGGCAAAGGTTTTGCCAGCAATGTAGCAGGTTGGGAACCTCACATTACTTTTATCCCTTTTTTTTTTTTTTTTTCTAGTCAATCATTACTCAATTGGATGGTTTGTTTGGTACGCTATGCCTTACCTGTTTGTTGTTCTACCTTTGACTGTTTATGCCTTAATTGCATAATTTTGAATGGTTGCTTCATGTGGGGTTGAGTTAAACTTTCTGTAGCAGGACTTAGTTAATGAACTTTTCGAGGTGTTATTCAATCGATGATAAACATTGTAAGAAAGGATCATGGTTGGTTTTGAATGATTTTAAATCTTTTAATGGCCTATTCTTCTGTTGGGTAAAGTTGACTGCTTTGCTAATAGGATTAGATTCCTCAAAACAAAACAAAACAATAATATGAACTTTCTCTGTTATTTGCTCTTTTTAAGTTATTTTAATCCTGAAATACACAAAAAGCTTGTTTTGTCTTACGGATAATATTGTTTATTCAGTAAGTAGTACATGTCAATTTTGTACCTAGTTTAAAAAATGAAGTTTACAGCAACATAATCCAGTGAAACAGGGATTATTGTTCCCACCTTTGTTATGTTATCTACATGTCTTTGATTTAGTAAGGCTGTAAGAATTCTATATTTGCTTTCATGTGTACCTTGACTTGAGGCCTGTTGTGTATAAAACTACTTCTAAACAAACAAACTTATGTACAGTCCTCAACTTCTTTCTAGCATCTGACTCCTAAGGAATAGAAAAACAAAAGCTTCTTTATGTGCATAGTATTTCAATTAGTTATCCAGGAAGCTCTTACCATCCTGCAGATTTCATGAGCTGTCAGAATTTGATGAAACGAGACGAAGTTGTCGCAGGCGCTTGGCTGGACACAATGAGCGGCGAAGAAAGAGCTCAGGTGAGTCTCATCAAGAAAGCTCAAGCAGGAAAGGTACAGCCACTCAGCTGAAAGATATGGTTTGTGGACAGATTGATGAGAGGGGAAGAATTCAGATATCAGTCCAAGAAAACAACAGTTACAAGCATTTCCAAATCAGGTAGTGATGAGATGACTATTGATTAACATCAATATCATCTAATCTCATTATCTGATCTCAAAACATGCTCTCTCTCTTCTGTCATCCTACAGATGTAATGGCATATATATTTTCCTATTCAAAATTCTGAACTTGGTCAGCCATTGAACCACAATGGTCATAGGTATTAATTATCTTGTTCAGGTGGTCTATCCATTTAGTTATAGAGTATAAAATTCAGTTCTCTTACTTGATATTAGAGAATGAGGTGGTTGCATAGCTCGAATAAGGTGAAAATCTTGTTAGAATCAGTAAGTATAATGTAGTAGTACCTTGTTATGTTTTATTCTAATATTAATTTATCAGGTTGGATTGATGTTGAAGTCATATGATACTTGGTTGTTCCAAGTTTTGGATATAATATTATATCTAAATTTATTATTATTATTATTAAAACCTACAAATCATTACTTTTGGAATCTTAGAGTTGCCCAACTACCTAAATTATTCTGGTGGCTTTGCCTAAATTAATAATCAAGCTGTTTTTTTTGGTTATTTTATGCATGGGATCTAGTTTCTAGTTCTACGGGAGTGATTTATTTATTTATTGTGATGTCAAATAAGAATCTCTCCTCATCTCAATTAAGTAATTTGCGTAGTTATAAGTATCACATGGTATATTTGTAATTAATAATAATGATAATAATTCCTAGCAATAAATAATAAAACGCTGGTAAACGTGTAGCAACCAGGGCCCAGCACACCAGCCCCGTTTAATCAACTCGGTTCAATTTGAAAATGGTCGAATTGCCATAATTTGGAGTAGGAGTGTTCACAAAGTATTCGATCTAATTCAATCCGCACGATCCAATCTAATCCAATCCGCAAAATGCAGATGTTCGCACTTGTGCGGATTGGATTGGATTGAAAAATCTAAAATCCGCACTTGTGCGGATTGAATGTTGTTTAACCTCAAAAAGTAACTGATCCAATTCAATCCGCACTTAATTATATATATATTTTAAAAAAATTATAATATGTAATATATATTAATTAAAAAAAAACACAAACTTCTCATTTCTTAATCTTTTTTAGTAATATATTAAGTTGGTGCATTTTATTTATTTTGTAATAAAAAACACAAGAAAAATAATTCTTATTCACATAGACACATACACATAAAGTTTAAATATATATATATATATACTAGCTTATTTATTTTAGTAATTAGATACATATATATATTTTAGTGTAAATCTAAAGATAAGTAAATATATATTGATATATATGTATATTGGTTTAATTTATATATAAATAGAGATGGAAATAGATTATTATTGGAGATTAAGAAACAATAGTCTTTTTTTTAATTTTTTTTCTATGAAATATTAAATAATTTATTATTAAAAAAATAACCGATCCAATCCGCACTATTGCGGATTGGATTGGATTGGATTTAAACTCTTATGCGGATCGAATTGGATCCAAAATATGAAATCCGCACTTAGTGCGGATTGGATGTTGTTTGACCAAAAAAGTGCGGATTGAATCGGATGAACACCCCTAATTTGGAGTGATTTATTTATGCATGGGAGTTTTTAGTTCTACAAGAGTGATTTATTTATTATTATCATGTCAAATAAATATGGCCCGGGCTTTTGACACAACACACGAGTCCAAGAGATACGAGTACGACCCGATACAAAAAAATATGTGTTTAGGCGCGACACGACATTACACGAAAAAAATATGAGCTTAGACACGACACGACAAACTCAAAAGCACGACACGTAAGCACAGATAAATTAGCTTGAAAGCATAACACATAAATGTTGAAAAATCTTTTACCAAGATCTTAATTTGCCACTCATGTATATTAGATTATGACTAATTAAACATCCTAAATATTAAATTTCCTAAAACAATGAATTAAACACACAAGTGATTAAGAAAATCTTATATTGGGTGCAGCGGAATAAATTGTCTCATTCTGTTCAGATTTCTAACCCTTGATTCCTGTCTGTGACAGAGTTTAATCAAGATCTAAACTTGGATCTTCTCCTCCTTCGATTGTGTTCATCACATCTTCTACAAAAGCCTGAGTATCACCTTGAATAGTGTGAGTTGATACTCAAACACCTTTACTATGTAATTTTCGAAAATATAAAGAGAAGAGAAAGATGAGACATTGAATTAGGTTAGTTCTCTCTTCTCATCCATTTCTTTATATAAGCATTCACTTGGTTAGGTTTAAATGAGATGGACTAAAATAAACACAATTGGACTGAAATTAAACTCTAGGGCCAAATTCCACTTAGCTTTAGAGTTAGATTTTAAATGTCGTTTCTAATTTGACCATTTATCTCATCTAATTGTATAAATACTAATTTTATTTAATAATTATAAATAATTATCAAATATAATACATTTTAAATATATTTATTAATTAGACCCACAAAGTATTCTAATTAACAAACAAACCCATATTTATCTTTTCTTCTCAAAATTGCCCAAAATTGGTAAAAATTCTCAAATAAGACATAGTCTATTTTCAAATTCTAATTGACCTATTAATTAATTAGTTGAGTCTATAAGATGATATTATTTCAGACAATGTGGGGACCATGGGCCTATGTAACTAAGCTCCTAATAAGCAGATCTTGAAATTTATCGAGTAAATTTCTTAACTTATTAATTCCTCCTAACTCCACTATAGATTCAGAATTGCACTCTTGATTACATAGAACGCTCTATATACCAAATATAGATACGCTATGAATTATCTATTATTTCAATCATAACAATAATAGATCCTCTATAGACGGTTTACATTGAGTATGGACAAAATTACTTGTTACCCGTCAATGTATTTTATCCTTAAAACACTTAGCTACTTGAAAAATAATATTTCGAAAAACTAATATAATTATCAAAATAAGGCATCTATCATTTATCGAGTTAAGCCAAGCTCTAAGGAAACCATCATCTCACTTATAATAGACATATAAGCTATAGATGTCCATATTTATGATTAACAATCAATTACACTAGCGTGTTCTCAAGATGTAAGTATTGGGAAAATTCTATTGGTAAGTTGTAGCGAACAAGTCAAAGAAAATATGCAATAAAGTTGAGCTAGAACCTAACCATCTCAAGAATGAGATCAAATGATCTATGATCAACTAAGTGACATTGACTTAGAAAAGATATAACAGTAATTTTATGATATCTTTTCCACTATCAATATCGGTTCAGTCGGATGTATAGCTGATACATTCGATATTAGTTTATTTTACTAATGTCTTGGAAATGGCATTCCACTTATCCAAGTGTAAGCAAATTCAATAGTGATTATCACGTCTGTTCAAATCTATTACATTGATAAATCGCGAGACTTAATAATTTGAAACATATAATTCGAATTACTTTTCACTGTGATGACATCACTATAATTGTGAATAACTATATGTTTAGAATTTAATAGAACTTATATATTAAACATACTAATCATATATAAAACATGTGAACAAAGCATATGACAAGGTCAAAATATAATGTTTGATCTTTATTAAAAGTAAATAAGATTATAATAAAATTGGGTTTTATTTAGAGCATAGAATTCCAAAAAGCTCCCTCTTACACTAATATAAAACTAAAAGTACATTTCAATTTAATCACATATACTTGATGTCCTAATCAAATGTAGTATTTGGCATAAACTATGTAATAGAATCTGATAGTTTGTACTCAGTATCAACATTCTCCACCATCACATTTTCTTTACTCACAAAATTCATGATTTTGTGAATTCCCCATTTATATGTTTTACTCCTCTTAGGGTACAAGATTCTTTACTATTTGGAAGTTGCACTTTTATTATCACAGAGTCACACTAGCATTATTCCATGTCAAGAATTATGCCAAAGTTTGTATCGAACTTTCCTTGAGTCTGAATAATTCCTTAATTTCCCTTAGAGCAGCCTTATTATATAGCCTTACTGATAGAATTAGTGATTTCAAATTAGTTTTTACACTTTCACAAAAATTCCTTAATTCCTTAATTTCCCTTAGAGCAACCTTATTATATAACCTTACTGATAGAATTAGTGATTTCAAATTAGTTTTTACACTTTCACAAAAATTCACTACTCCACCCCCAAAGTAATCACCATCTCTTAAGTAGACTTTCTAGCATTGACGCAAGTCTAGAAACTTGAGTAGGTATAGCCTAAGGATTTTAAAATACCACCCTTATCGACTAACATATGATTCATCTTTTTATATTTCGGGATATGTTTGACTATCTTCTAATGTTCCTTTTCTAGTTTTGATTGATACTTACTCACAGCTCTCACTTAACAGTAGATGTCTGACCTAGTACATGCAAGAGCATACATAAGACCTCCTACTATTGATGCTTAGTAAATCCTTTTTTTGGCCATCTTTTTTTGAAGTAGTTAACAACTGCTAAGATAAATGAACTCCATGTCTGGAAGTTATGTGACTCCATTAGAGTTAGTCATTGAAAAGAGCTCTAGAACCTTACTAATGTAAGTTGCTTGTGAGATAGCAAGTAAAATGCCATGTATACCACCATCCATAGGTTTTGATGTTCTCTTCAAACCCTTAATACTAGGAATAAAAAGTTTTCTTAAGTCCATTGAATAGATTGAGCATGGTTTTACATCTTACCATTGTATTCTGAAAAGTCTAGGTTGCTCCATGTCAATGGCTAAACCATAGTTCTCTAGGCTTCAGTCTTTGTTCCCTAATTGGACTATCTATTGCTTGTTTAAATAAACAACGAATCGTTATCACTATTGTCATCCAAGTCATAATAAGGTGGGTTCTTAAAAACTCTCCCACTACGACAAGATACCGTGATTATGTGTCTAGGAACTTTAGTGGTATAGACCTCTTTAGTTGCATTAATACAATAGATGTTGTGGGACTATCTTATATAATATAAGATATGGTCTTATATAATATAAGATATGGAACACTTTTGAATTTAAATCAAATAGTCTCTCCACTTCTTTGTTACTTCGATTTTAAGATTACCATATATATAGTCAACTTCTAGAAAAATAGTATTTGCAAAAACAAACACTTACTAGTCTTGATGGCCATAGTGTAGTCCACCCCTTATCACTTTAGAGTAGCCAACAAATGTACAAATCCCAGTTAGCAGTTCTAGCTTTTTTTCAGTACATGCTCAGGGTATATTTAGATTTAATAATGGTGTACACTAAGTACGTACTTGACCATTATATTAATCCAAGGTTGTCTTGGGACCTAATCTTAGATGGGACTACATTTTAAAATATCGTTTGTTGTCTCTAAGGAATATCCATAGAAAGATTTTGGTAGTTGTTAGTAACTAATCATAAACATGATCATTTTATTAAAATACGACTATGAAATTATGAGGATGTATGTTCGATTATAATTCTAAGTTTTTTTAAATGATCTTTGAACTCCATATCAAATATTTCTCCACTCCTTTCAGTTCGCAAGATCTTTAATTAATTTCTTAACTGTCTTTACAAGAAATTCATGTAATTTTTTAAACATTTCAAATTTTTGGCATAAGTTAAATATCTACAGTAATCGTCTAAGAATTTAATGAGTTACTAATAACCATCCTATATTATATATCCCTATGTCCAAGGATAGTTGAACATACTATCCATGTGGTTATTCACATGTTCTCTTTGCATAGAATAATCTTGCCAAAACCACTATGACAAGATAAAGTGCCATAAATAATCAACAGTCATTACTAATTCTTGATGTATATGATTCTTAGGTCTAGTTACAACTAACAGTAGATTGAATAGTTTAAGTGGATACTTGGTCTCAGAATATCAAGCTTATTTTCATACATCAACATATAGTTTGATCCATTGAAATGGATATCAAAACTTGTGATAGTTAAACACAGTGTTTATGTAATTTAGAAACTGAATTGTTATTCTAGCTTGGACTTCCACTACTAAATCACTATTATAACCCTAAGCTTAGCTTAAAAAATATATAATATAGATTTCAAAACTATAATCTTAAGTTTACGTCAATCGATATTTTAGTAGCACTGTAAAAATGAGATTCAAGATATAATCAAAAGTTTTAAATAACAAATCTAGCAACCTAGTGAATGGTCACCAAAATTTATTTTTCAAATAGTAAGAGATTAGCTTGAAAATTTCTAATTGAGAGTACAAATGATTTTATTTGTTCATTAGTAGGCTCTAAAGTGACTAAGCAGTTTATTTGAGCTCGTTGGTTCTATTAGTATTATTAGATATCCTCCATTGCTCCAAATATTATACCTATTCACCCAATTAATGTTACTAAATTAATTCTCGTTTTGTGAGATATTAGCTCAAAGGTTTTGAATAATGAGTATAAATAATGTGGTTTCCACATTAGTAGGAGTTTTTAAGTAAAGAATCATGTTTACGATATTCTATTATTATTAATGACACAAGACATAATCAAATGTTTCAAATAACAAACCTAACAACTTAATTAGTGAATGGTTACCAAAATTATTTTCAAATAGTGAGAGATTAAGATTTCTAATTGAGAGTACAAATGATTAAGTTTCTTCATTAGTATAGGTGCCGAAGTGACTAAGAAATTTATTTGAGAGTTTTGGTCTTTTAAGTAACATTACAAATAGTCAATTGTTCCAAATATAATATATATTAACCCAATTAGTGCTCGGTTACTAAATTAGTTCTCATCTTTTGAGATATTATAGCTCAAAGGTTATGAATGGTGATTACATATGATATGGTTCCTACATTAGTAAGAATTTTCGAGAAAATAATCATGTTGAGGATATGTTAGTATTACTAATGACATAAGACATAATTAAATATTTGAAATAAAAAAACCTAGCAACCTAAAAGTGAATGGTTACCAAAATTGATTTTCAAATAGTAAGAGATTAGCTTGAAGATTTCTAATTGTGAGTACAAATGATTTGATTTCTTTATTAGTAGGCTCCTAAACGGTGTATTTGAGGATGTTGTTTCTATTAGTAACATTTAATCGCTCTAAATATAACACATATTAACTCAATTAGTATTTAGTTACTAAATTAGTTCTCGTATTGTGAAATATTAGCTCGAAGGTTGTGAATATTGAGTATAAATAATGTGATTCTACATTAGTAGCGGTTTTAAATAAACAATCATATTTAAGATATGCTAATATTATTAATAGACTTAGCAACCTAATTAGTGAATATTTACCAAAATTATTTTTCAAATAGTAAGAGATTAGCTTGAAGATTTCTAATTATAAGTACAAATGATTTGGTTTCTTCACTAGTAGGCTCTCCTTGACTAATCAGTTTATTTGTGAATGTTGGTTCTATCTACAATAAAAATAAAAATAGTCAATTGTTACAAATATCACACCTATTAACATAATTAGTGAATCGTTACTTAACTAGTTCTCATATTGCAAGATATTAGCTCGAAGGTTATAAATATTGAGTACAAATGACGTGGTTTCTACTTTCTCTCTCCTCACTTAAATAGAAAGATAAAAACAAGAATAAAAATTACCAAACACATAATAAAATTTTTGGTTGTATATTCATATTATGATAGAGTTAGTTGGTTAGTTAAAGAATCTATTTTCTGTTATACTATTGTAATTAACTCTTCTCTCATCTGTAACAAACTCTGTTTCTTGGATTCAATATATAGTGGCTGAGCTCACATATTTCGTGAGCCTCTCTTTTCCATCTTTCTTCTTCTTCTCTCTCACTCTTATTTTCTTACATGGTATCAGAGCTTTCATGGCATCGATTGGAGCAAACTCATCCAACAATGGAGGTCAAGTCGACGGTGATGATGCTCCTCCAAATGCAGCTAAACCAATCCTTCTTGCACCAGAGGCTCCTCAAGCAGGATTTCCAAATAACTACGTCTGCTTAAATTTTCTTCTGGATAGAATCAATTACACCTTCTAGAGATCACTGGTTCTAGCAGTTGCCAGGGCTTGCAACCTCGACGGGTACATCCTTGGATTAATTTCCTCACCACCTCAAACTCTTGAAGGTAATGCACCCAACCCTGCCTATCTTCATTGGCTAAGATTCGATCAATTTTTAATGCATTGGCTGATGAATTCTATATCTAAACCAATGCTTGGGCATATCATCAATTGTCGATCATCCTCTGAGATCTGAAGTGTATTCTCAAGACTCTTTTGCCTCAAGATCCAGGGCTCGCGTTCTACAAGTTTGTGGATTACTTTAGGCAACCAAGAAAGGATCATCGCCGATAGAAGGTTATATTCTGAAAATGAAAAGCTATGTAGATGCTCTTCCAGCTGCTGGCCAGCCCATCACTGATGATGACCTTATTCTTACATTCTTGGAGGATTAAGCCAAGAATATGAAGCTGTTATTGTGAATCTTACCTCTAGAGACTCCCCTGAGTTTACCAGAAATCCAATTCATGTTGCACAGTCATGAACTCAGAATTAATCAACATACCACGGATGCCCTTGCCAATGTTCAAGCCAATATGGAAAATCTCTCCACCAACAATAACAACATGGGAGGTTACAATGGTCGAGGTTCCAGAGGAAACTATAGAGGAGGCAGAGGCTATTCTAGCAATCGTGGTGGTCGTGGTAACAAACCTGTGTGCCAACTATGTGGCAGGGCTGGCCACACAACATAGAAATGTTACCACGAGTTCGCATTACCTTCAATGGCCCCTTATCATCCAGTCAGACCAACAATAATGAAGCCAACAGTGAAAATCCTTAAGCCAATTTGGCTGAGACCCCCACTTCAAGTGACATTTCTGGAGCTTGGTTTCTTGACATAGGTGCCACAAATCACATGACATCCAACTCTCAACATATGCAAAATCCAGTGGATTACAAAGGCAAATCTAAAGTTCTTATATGTAATGGTACCTCTATGCCTATTCTTCAAATATGATCTAATCTTGTTCCCACTACCATGCAAAACCAGCATCTCATTCTAAAAGACATTCTTCATGCCCTAAATGTCACTAAAAATATTTTTAGTATTTCTCAATTCACCAAAGATAATAATGTCATTCTTGAATTTAATGATCATTGTTTTCTTATCAAGGACAACACAACGAGGCAAGTACTTCTAAAGGGTTCCCTCAATGATGGCCTATACAAACTTCAAGTGCAGCCCTCAGGTACCCCTGTCCAACCAAGAATAAATCAACCTGCATCTGTACACACCAACAGGTTTTCTTCTGCTTTTAATTGTACTACTACTAGTAACCTTGTCTTAGATTAGTCCAAAGTTGTTTCTACTTGGCATTGTAAGCTTGTACACTCATCCAAGCTAATTTTAGCCAAAGTTTTAGCCCATATTAGTCCTAATGTCAAGTGTAAAAATGTCACTTTTTGTGATGCTTGTCAAATTGGCAAAATGCATCAACTTAGTTTCAAATATACCATGAATAAAACTACTGTCCCTTTTTAACTTGCTCATACATGTGTGTGGGGTCCTTCTTTTTACACTTCTATAGAAGGATACAAATACTACATAAGTTTTGCTGATGACTATAGCAAATTCGTGTGGATTTTTTCTATGAAAACTAAATCTGAAGCACCTTCTCTATTTAAACAATTCAATGCCTTTGTAGAAAGAAAATTCTAACTAAAAATAAAGAGTATACAGTCAGATTTAGGTAAAGAATTCTCTCCTCTCAAAGAACAGTTCCTTGCCAATGGCAAGAAATTCATGTCCCCATACACATCAACAACAAGGGAGAGTAGAAAGAAAACATAGGCATGTTATGGATGTTAGATTGACACTGTTAGCTCAAGCTGAAATGCCCTTAGAGTTTTTGTAATACCCAGAATTAAGAAATGGATTAGCAAAACCCTAACTAGATAATTATGTATAATTGAGGAAATTATATTATTATATAATTTAATATATGTGAAATTATATGAATTTTATTATGTTAAGACCCCGTTGGTGAGCCAGGGGCATTTTAGTAATTATGACCCGAGAAGGGTAAAATTATGAAATTAATTTGATTACGTGCTTAATGGAACTATATTATTATATAGTATACCTGTGTTGTCTTTTCAGGTGTGTTCTGACAGGTTAGCGCGGTATAGTCACAACCGGGAATTTCGAGTAGAACCGGTTCGGGCCCGAAATGTAAATTGGATTGATAATTTGGCATTTTATTTGATGAATGATAATCTGAAATTTATTTGAAATTAATTGAGTATTGAAATGACTTATTTACCCTTGTGAGGGTGTAGGTGTGAATAATAAGCCATGAGGGCATTTTGGTCATTTGACCCCTATTTACTATGTTTGATTAAAATTGATTTTTAATGAAATGAAATGCAAAATTCTGGTTTTACTTTCACTCTTGGCCGACCCCCTCTCTCTCCCAAACCCTCTTATTATTTCAAAGTTGAATTTGAAGAAAAGCTTGGTTCTTTGCTTGTTTTGGAGCTTTGAAGTTGTGAATTCTTGAGCTTGGAGTTGAGGTAGAATCTTGCTAAGTTTATGTGAAATTTATGGTTGAATTCTTGCTGAAATTATTGTGGAAAAAGCATGCTTTAAGTTGTTTGATCTTGGTTTGCATGTTTAGGGAAATGGATGTTTAATCTTGATAATTTGTGTGTTAATCTCTTGATTTGTGTTTGATTGGGCTTAGAGTACAATTCAAGGATGTTTTACATGCTTAATCTAATTTTTTTATCTATTGTTTTACTGCTGGAAATTGAATAAGTATGTGTTGGGTTAAAGTTCATGTTCTTGAACTTGGAGTTTTGCTAGTTGAAGCATGATTTGTGATTATTGTGCAATCTGAAATTATGGGGTTTATTGTTGGATTTTGATGCATAATTATGTGTTTTAGAACCTATAATATTTGCTAGCTGCTATAAGTGGGTTAATTGTGAAATTGGTTGTGAAAAGCAAGCTTGAGTTCATGGAACTCAAGCTTGGTGCTTTAATGGCACTTTTTGATTTTTAGTGCAATTGTTGGGTTTAAGTTGTGGAATATGTTTATTATGACATATATTGATGCTCTGGAAAGTTTGGGAATGTTTGGGAATGATTTGAGTGAGCTTTGGGGGTTTAAAGATTGAGAAATTTCGTGTTCTTCGCCCGGACAACCGGAATTCCGGTTGGTTCATCCGAATTCCGTTGGAGTTCATCGGGAAATGCTGAAATTTGTTTTGGCCATAACTTTTGACTCGGGACTCCGTTTGGGACGTTCTTTATACCGTTGGAAAGCTCTTTTCGAGCTCTATGTGATTATCTGTATTTGAAATGCCATGAATTTATTTTATGAATGTGAAATCAGGGGTTAACCCTATTTGTGAAAATCCCGGATTGTGTGTGACTAGGATTACCAGCACACAGTCGGGAGCACCGGGGATTTGGAATCTCTACTATTGCGGGACAACGGGTAAGACAGGTGATTAGCACGTAGAGTATGCGCAGTGGCGCTTATGTTGAGAATGATATGCATAAATGTTAAGTAACCTGGATTAGGGTTATTACCCTAATAGGAACGGTCTAATAGCCTGTGGTTATTACCCTAGTGATATATGTGTATAAATGCCATGCCATGCTAATTGAAATGAGATTTAAGGATTATGTGCTCAAGGCATAATCAGGTTGGACTCGGTACTCATAACCGAGATGAACCGCTTCTAAGGCCTTAATGTATTTAGACGTGTGAGAGTAACACGTGGGTCTACGTCACGTAGATTTAATTAGATGTGTGAGCGCAACACATAGGTCTACGCCACGTAGACATAAATGGGCATGATGAAATAATGATCAGGTCTGTGCTATACGTACATATGTGAATGAGCATAATATATTTGTTATGATTTATACTGTCTTGCTGGGCTTGGCTCACGGGTGCTCTACTGTGCAGGAAAGGGTAAGGCATTAGCTGATCAACCATGAGTTTCAGGAGCAGGGCGAAGAATGTACATGTTCATGCCACTTCAGACCAAGCGGGTTATGGGTCTAACAATGTTGACTTTTGTATTCTGTTTTGCCGCTTAGGTCGGCTAGTAAGAAAGAACTTGTAATAAGTTTGTAAATATTTTTGGGATCCCAACTATTTTGAAAAGTTTAAATATATTACAAGTTTATTTTCGATTTTAATATAAAAGTTTAAATTTTGCGCTATTTTAATTAGTAATCCCGGTTAGGGGATTAGGGCCTTATAAGTATTTTGGGTAGCGTGCCTAATTATTTAGGGCGTTACAATTTGGTATCAGAGCGCCAAGGTTTTTAAACTTCCTGTAGACCGGCCGAACATGTACATTCGTCGTCAGAGATAGGCTCGACTCATGGTGCAGTAAGTATTGAGAGTAAATACTTGACTGTATGTGTGATCATCTGTTTACCGCTTTCCATTTTAGGCAGTATGCAAGCATCTAGAGTATGTATGTTTTATGTGATGCCATGCTATAAATGCTTTTTGTTTATGTAAATATGTATGAGGTAAATAGATGAGTTAGGGTTTAAGGCAATAAGTGCGTAAGTGTGGTATTGGTGCTTAACTCGCTGGGGTTGTTGATTACAGGGGTACTAGTAATGGACCCTCCGCAATCATCCAGACCACAGGGCGAGCAAGTAGAGCCCGGGGTTACCCGAACCGATCCACCAACACCGCCTCCACCTCTGCAAAATCCGGGGGATAATGCGGGGGCCGTTAATGCTAATCCTCCTGCTGACTGGCAGCAGATGTTTCCTGAAATGCGATGTGTCATACTTCGTCAAGAGGAAGATTTGCAACGTTTGAGGCAATAGGCTGCCCCAGTTAATCCAGGGTTACCACCAGCTCCCGTGTCAGTAGTTGGTAACCAAGGGTATATTATGCCGCACCGGGACTCTGTGTTCGAGCGGTTTGTGAAGCTGCAACCTCCGACTTTTCTGGGAGGCATTGATATTATTAAGGCCGATCAATGGATGAGCACTGTTACCCGTATCCTCGATAATATGGGGGTGACGGGAACTGAGAGGGTGAATTGTGCGGCCTTTATGTTTCAAGATCATGCCCGCGTATGGTGGGATATAGTGAATCAGACTCGAGATGTTAGTGTGATGACATGGAAAGAGTTCAAGAAACTTTTTGAAGAAAAGTTTTATAACGTTGCAGTGAGGACTTCACACCAAGAAGATTTTGTGAAGTTGACTCAGGGGAAAATGTCTGTGGCCGAATATACTCTGGAATTCGATCGGTTATCTAAATTTGCTGGTGATCTGGTGCCTACAGATTTTACCAGAAAGCAGAAATATGTTCGAGGACTAAATGCTACAATTAGTCGGGACTTGAAGATTACCACATCACATGACACTCTGTATAAGAGAGTGGTAGACTTGGCCTTAATTGCTGAGGAGGCCGAGCAGCAAGTAATGAAGGAGCAGGCTGCAAAGGATGCCGCCATGGCATCAAACCCTCCTGCTGGTGGTAATGTCGCAAGGGGACCGACAAAGGGCAACCCCGAGCACAAACGGAAGGCCGAGGCTTCCGGAGCTTCGGGGAAATAGAAAGTTTCGGGAAACGAGAGGTGGCCGTCGTGTCGCGGGTCCTCATT
This sequence comes from Cannabis sativa, assembly GCF_029168945.1. NCBI lineage: Eukaryota > Viridiplantae > Streptophyta > Magnoliopsida > Rosales > Cannabaceae > Cannabis > Cannabis sativa. The sequence continues at coordinate 39,213,093 of NC_083608.1, read as the reverse complement.
CCGATCATATCCAGAATGTTCTAAATGCAAGAAGCATCATCCTGGTGAGTGCCGAGCCAAGGCATGTTTCCAGTGTGGCATGGTGGGCCACTTTATCAGAGACTGTCCCCAAGCGAAGAGAGAAGAGCCTAAGAAGAATGTTGCTCAGAACCCGGGACGACTTTTCACTATAACTCAGGCAGATGCTGATGCTAGTCCGTCAGTTGTGACAGGTCAGTTATCTATTAATGGTTGTGCTTATATTGTGTTATTTGATTCGGGAGCTACTCATTCATATGTATCGAGTAGAGTGATAGAAAGTTTACATAAGCCATGTGATATTTATGCTTCGGGGTTTGGAACCCTGTTACCCTCGGGAGACCTGATAGTATCCACAAGGTGGATTCGGTCCTTGTCTTTTTGGATTGACGGTTGTGAGTTGACCGCCAATCTAATTGAGCTGCAATTATCTGATTTTGACATAATCCTGGGAATGGATTTTCTGTCTAAATATGGAGCGATGATTGACTGCAAACGAAAGATGGTGGTGTTTGAGCCCGACGGAGCTAACCCAGCGGTGTTCGTGGGTAAAGTTCAAGGCGCACGCATACCGAGAATATCACTGTTGAAAGCTAAAGACCTGATGGGTAGAGGTTGTCTAGGGTTCATAGTTACTACAGTGGACACTAGCCAACCTATGACATCGAGGCCTGAGAATACGAGATTGGTATGTGAGTTCCTTGATGTCTTTCCAGAAGATTTGCCGGGATTGCCACCTGTTCGGGAAATTGAATTTGTTATTGAATTGGCTCTGGGAGTGGATCCAAAGGTTCAAAGCACCGTACCGAATGGCTCCACTCGAGTTGAAGGAATTGAAGATACAATTGCAAGAGTTACCGAATGCGGGATTCATCGTACCGAGCTACTCACCTTGGGGTGCTCCGGTTTTGTTTGTGAAGAAGAAAGACGGAACCCTGCGAATGTGTATTGACTACCGGGAGTTGAACAAGCTTACCATTAAGAACAAGTATCCTTTACCTCGAATTGATGATCTGTTTGATCAACTGAAGGGGAAGACGGTCTTTTCCAAGATTGATCTTCGCTCAGGCTATCATCAGCTGAGAATTCGAGAGGAAGATATCCCGAAAACTGCGTTTCGTACTCGGTATGGACACTATGAATTTCTTGTGATGTCTTTTGGACTCACTAATGCCCCGGCGGCATTCATGGATTTGATGAATCGGGTGTTTAAGGATTACTTGGATAGGTTTGTGATTGTGTTTATCGATGACATTTTGGTGTACTCTGAGACAGAAGAAGAGCATGAGTTGCATCTCAGAGCGGTTTTGCAAAGATTACGGGATCACAAGCTTTATGCTAAGTTCAAAAAGTGTGAATTCTGGTTATCTCGTGTCTCATTTTTGGGGCACATAGTGGATAAAGATGGGATCATGGTGGATCCGGCTAAAATTGAAGCTGTACGGGATTGGCCGCACCGAAGTCGCCTACAGGTCGAAGTTTTCGGGTTTGGCCGGTTATTATCGTCGGTTCGTTGAGGGTTTTTCAAAGATTGCCGTACCCTTAACTGAGCCGACCCGAAAGAACCGAAGTTTGTTTGACCGATCGGTGTGAGAAAAGTTTCCCGGAGTTAAAGCAACGCTTGATTACCGCTCCCGTACTAACTCTTCCTTCGGATAAGGAAAAGTTTGTGGTATATTGTGATGCCTCGAGACAGGTCTCGGCCGTGTGCTTATGCGAGCCGGGAGGGTAATAGCTTATGCTTCTCGGCGAGTTAAAGGAGTACGAGCGAGAGGTACCCTACTCACGATTTAGAACTCGCGGACGGTGGTATTTGCGCTAAAGATTTGGCGGCATTACCTTTATGGCGAGAAATGTGAGATATACACTGATCATAAAAGTCTGAAATACTTCTTCACCCAGAAGGACTTGAATATGAGACAAAGACGTTGGCTAGAATTGGTGAAGGATTATGATTGTGAGATCCTTTATCATCCTGGTAAAGCCAATGTGGTTGCTGACGCTTTGAGTAGAAAAGGTCAGAGTCAGTTGAGTACTATGAAGCAAATCTCCCGACAGTTAGCAAATGAAATGACTCGAGCTCAGATTGAGTTGGTGGTGGGGCAATTGGCTAATATTACCCTACAATCCACTCTTTTAGAGAGAATTAAAGAAGCACAAAAGCAAGATTCAGAGTTGATAAAAACCCGAGCTAGGGTTTTGGCTGGAAAGGCTAGTGATTTCTCGCAGATGAAACGGGAATGTTGAGATTTGGAAGTCGAGTTTGTGTGCCTATGGATGAGAACATCAAGAAAGAGATCATGGATTAGTCTCACACGACTCCTTATTCAGTTCATCCAGGGTCGACAAAGATGTACCAAGACCTGAAAGCCATGTTTTGGTGGCCAGGCATGAAGAATGACATCGCTGAGTATGTTGCAAAGTGCCTTACATGTCAGCAAGTGAAAGTTGAACACCAGCGACCTGCAGGGTTGCTGCAACCACTGAAAATACCAGAATGGAAATGGGAAGATATAGCTATGGACTTCGTGGTAGGTATGCCTAGAACCACGGGACAATTTGACTCTGTGGGTCATAGTGGACGGAGTTTACAAAGTCTCGCTCACTTTTTACTGTTCGGACGAATTTCTCCATTGATCGGTATCTTTGAGTTATATGTTAGAGAAATTGTGCGTCTGCATGGTGTCCCAAAGTCCATTGTGTCGGATAGAGATCCGAAGTTTACATCGAGATTCTGGGAGAGTCTGCATCGAGCTATGGGTACTCAATTAAAGTTCAGCACAGCTTTTCATCCTCAGACGGATGGACAATCCGAGAGGACCATTCAGATTTTAGAGGACATGCTACGGGCATGTGTGCTTGACTTTGAGGGATCATGGGTAAAGTACCTTCCCCTGATCGAGTTTTCTTATAATAACAGCTATCAGGCAACAATCGGGATGGCTCCTTATGAACTTTTGTATGGAAGAAAATGTAGATCGCCCATTCACTGGGATGAAGTGGGTGAAAGAAAGTTCTTGGGTCCCGAAGCTGTTCAGAAAACAAGTGAGGCAGTTGATAAGATTAGAGCGCGAATGCTCGCGGCTCAGAGTAGGCAAAAGAGTTATGCCGATCCAAAGCATCGAGATATTGATTTTCAAGTCGGGGACATGGTATTTCTCCGAATATCTCCGATGAAAGGCATAAAACGCTTTGGGAAGAAAGGAAAGCTTAGCCCGAGGTTCATTGGACCTTTTGAAATCCTTGAGAGGATAGGGCAAGTAGCGTACAGGTTGGCTATGCCCCCACACTTGTACATAATGTGTTTCATGTTTCAATGCTTCGGAAATATGTCTCGACTTGTCCCATGTTACGAGTTATGAAGCATTGGAACTTCAAATGATTTGTCATACGAGGAACAACCAAGTGCAAATACTTGATAGAAGAGAAAAAGTCTTGAGAAGCAAGACAAGCAGACCGGTGAAAGTACTGTGGAGGAACAGTAAAGTAGAAGAGGCAACTTGTGAACTCGAGACGGATATGCAGCAGAAATATCCGGAGTTGTTCAAGTAAATTTTGGGACGAAATTTCTATAAGGAGGGGGTAATTGTAATACCCAGAATTAAGAAATGGATTAACAAAACGCTAATTAGATAATTATGTATAATTGAGGAAATTATATTATTATATAATTTAATATATGTGAAATTATATGAATTTTATTATGTTAAGACCCCGTTGGTGAGCCAGGGGCATTTTAGTAATTATGACCCGAGAAGGGTAAAATTATGAAATTAATTTGATTACGTGCTTAATGGAACTATATTATTATATAGTATACCTGTGTTGTCTTTTCAGGTGTGTTCTGACAGGTTAGCGCGGTATAGTCACAACCGGGAATTTCGGGCCGAACCGGGTTCGGGCCCGAAATGTAAATTGGATTGATAATTTGGCATTTTATTTGATGAATGATAATCTGAAATTTATTTGAAATTAATTGAGTATTGAAATGACTTATTTACCCTTGTGAGGGTGTAGGTGTGAATAATAAGCCATGAGGGCATTTTGGTCATTTGACCCCTATTTACTATGTTTGATTAAAATTGATTTTTAATGAAATGAAATGCAAAATTCTGGTTTTACTTTCACTCTTGGCCGACCCCCTCTCTCTCCCAAACCCTCTTATTATTTCAAAGTTGAATTTGAAGAAAAGCTTGGTTCTTAGCTTGTTTTGGAGCTTTGAAGTTGTGAATTCTTGAGCTTGGAGTTGAGGTAGATTCTTGCTAAGTTTATGTGAAATTTATGGTTGAATTCTTGCTGAAATTATTGTGGAAAAAGCATGCTTTAAGTTGTTTGATCTTGGTTTGCATGTTTAGGGAAATGGATGTTTAATCTTGATAATTTGTGTGTTAATCTCTTGATTTGTGTTTGATTGGGCTTAGAGTACAATTCAAGGATGTTTTACATGCTTAATCTAATTTTTTTATCTATTGTTTTACTGCTGGAAATTGAATAAGTATGTGTTGGGTTAAAGTTCATGTTCTTGAACTTGGAGTTTTGCTAGTTGAAGCATGATTTGTGATTATTGTGCAATCTGAAATTATGGGGTTTATTGTTGGATTTTGATGCATAATTATGTGTTTTAGAACCTATAATATTTGCTAGCTGCTATAAGTGGGTTAATTGTGAAATTGGTTGTGAAAAGCAAGCTTGAGTTCATGGAACTCAAGCTTGGTGCTTTAATGGCACTTTTTGATTTTTAGTGCAATTGTTGGGTTTAAGTTGTGGAATATGTTTATTATGACATATATTGATGCTCTGGAAAGTTTGGGAATGTTTGGGAATGATTTGAGTGAGTTTTGGGGGTTTAAAGATTGAGAAATTTCGTGTTCTCTGCCCAGACAACCGGAATTCCGGTTGGAGTTCATCGGGAAATGCTGAAATTTGTTTTGGCCATAACTTTTGACTCGGGACTCCGTTTGGGACGTTCTTTATACCGTTGGAAAGCTCTTTTCGAGCTCTATGTGATTATCTGTATTTGAAATGCCATGAATTTATTTTATGAATGTGAAATCAGGGGTTAACCCTATTTGTGAAAATCCCGGATTGTGTGTGACTAGGATTACCGGCACCTGGTCAGGAGCACCCGGGGATTTGGAATCTCTACTATTGCGGGACAACAGGTAAGACAGTGATTAGCACGTAGAGTATGCGCAGTGGCGCTTATGTTGAGAATGATATGCATAAATGTTAAGTAACCGGGATTAGGGTTATTACCCTAATAGGAACGGTCTAATAGCCTAGGGTTATTACCCTAGTGATATATGTGTATAAATGCCATGCCATGCTAATTGAAATGAGATTTAAGGATTATGTGCTCAAGGCATAATCAGGTTGGACTCGGTACTCATAACCGAGATGAACCGCTTCTAAGGCCTTAATGTATTTAGACGTGTGAGAGTAACACGTGGGTCTACGTCACGTAGATTTAATTAGATGTGTGAGCGCAACACATAGGTCTACGCCACGTAGACATAAATGGGCATGATGAAATAATGATCAGGTCTGTGCTATACAGACATATGTGAATGAGCATAATATATTTGTTATGATTTATACTGTCTTGCTGGGCTTGGCTCACGGGTGCTCTACTGTGCAGGAAAGGGTAAGGCATTAGCTGATCAACCATGAGTTTCAGGAGCAGGGCGAAGAATGTACATGTTCATGCCACTTCAGACCAAGCGGGTTATGGGTCTAACAATGTTGACTTTTGTATTCTGTTTTGCCGCTTAGGTCGGCTAGTAAGAAAGAACTTGTAATAAGTTTGTAAATATTTTTGGGATCCCAACTATTTTGAAAAGTTTAAATATATTACAAGTTTATTTTCAGTCTGTTTAATATAAAAGTTTAAATTTTGCGCTATTTTAATTAGTAATCCCGGTTAGGGGATTAGGGCCTTATAAGTATTTTGGGTAGCGTGCCTAATTATTTAGGGCGTTACAGTTTTGGTGGGAGACTTATGTCTCTGCATCATATCTCATAAACATATTGCCTACACCTATAAACAACTAACTATCACCCTATGAAAAGTTATACAAACTTGCACCAGATTACAACATTGTTAAGGTCTTTAGATGCTCTTGTTTTTCCCTCCTAAGACCCTATCAAGCACATAAGATATCTTTTAGATCCTTAAAATGTTTGTTCATAGGATATAGCATGAATCAAAAAGGGTATAGATGCTTACATCCAAGTGGTAGAATATATGTTGCATAGGAGTGTTCAATTTAATGAATCTGAATTTCCTTACAAAACTCTATTCTCCACGAATAAATCCACCACTATTCCATCTGTCACAATTCTAAATCCCAATGATTATTAAATTCCCTAACATCACTTGCCTAATCCCTCTACATCTGTCCCATCTCACACTCCATAGGTTGCACCAAATTCCCCAGCATCAGTTCATCTAAAACAGTCATCTCAAAATCATACCCCTGCCTATGAGTCACAAAATGAGTCCCAATTCCCCACTATTAACCAAATACATAGTCCACTACAGTCAAACAGTGATAATTCTTTCCATTCAGTGTCTCACCAACCACCCTCCCCACCGCCAAATCCAATTACTCACCCTATGGTCACTAAATCCAAGAAAGGCATATTCAAACCAAAACTTTATTTAGCAGATGTTAGAATAGAAAGAGAGCCAACTACTGTCAAACAAGCCGTGACGGATCCCAAATGGAATAAAGCTATGAATCATGAATGCACAGCCCAAGAAAACATGGAAGTTAGTTCCTCCTACACCAGATATGACAGTATTTACAAACAAATGGTTATTTAGAATTAAATACAATTCTAATTGGCCTGTTAACAAATTAACTTAAGGCCAGGCTGGTTGCAAGGGGTTTTCAACAAACACATGGGGTGGACTTCTTTGAAACTTATAACCCTGTTGTTAAACCATGAACCATTAGAATTCTATTCATCCTTGCTGCCATATACAATTGGGACATTCAACAATTGGACATTAACAATGCCTTTTTAAATGGTCAGCTTAGTGAAGATGTGTATATGACACAACCCTAGGGGTTTGTTGACAAAGATTACCATGATTATGTATGCAAATTGAATAAGGCCATCTATGTTTAAAACAAGCTCCTCGAGCTTGGTTTGATCAGCTAAAAAGCCACTTGTTGCAGCTTGGTTTTCAAAATTCCAAGGCAGACTTTAGCCTGTTTGACAACAAAATAAATGAACATCTTTTACTTCTCCTTGTATACATGGATGATATACTTGTTACTGGAGCGGATACTCAGTAGGTTCAAATTCATAATCTACATGCCAAATTTGGCCTTAAGAAACTAGGGATTGTCAACTACTTCCTAGATTTTGAAGCTTTCAAAAATGGCAATAAATATTATCTCTCTCAACAAAAATACATCAGGGATCTGCTTCACAAGACTAATATGTTGGACTCAAAATCTCAGTCGACCTCAATGTGTGCTACATCAAAATTATCCATTAATTCTAGCCAACCTCTTGAAGATGCTCAATAATATAGGAGCATCATTGGTGCCTTACAATACCTCACTATGACTAGGCCTGATATCTCATTTGCTGTAAACAAGTTAAGCCAATTTCTAAAGTCCCCTACTACAACACATTGGGGAGCATGCAGAAGGGTACTGAGATATCTTGCTGGCACAATTCATCTTGGTCTGTCATTTTTTCCTGCTTCCCACATTGATCTTCAAGGATACACTGATGTCGATTGGACTGGCAACGATGATTACAGAAAATCAACCTCAGGCTACTGTGTGTTTCTTGGACAAAACCTCATCAGTTGGTACTTAAAGTAAGAAAGTGTTGTAGCTCGCTTAAGTACAAAGTCTGAGTGTCGAGCTTTAGCTCTTGCCACTGCTGAATTAACATGGATCTAGTCTTTAAAAACAGAGATAACAATCAATCTCCCTCAAAGCCCTATACTTTGGCGTGACTATCTAGGAGCAGGGTCACTTGCATCGAACCCAGTTTATCATGCTCGCACAAAGTATATAGAAAACGATCTCCATTTCGCTTGTGACAAGGTGTTACTGTTAGCAAACCAGCTTGATGTTTGATATGTGGATAGACACTATCAAATTGCTGACATACTCACTAAACCTTTGTCCATCACTCAATTCAACTACTTAAGGGACAAGTTAACACTTAGGTGCCCAAGTGTAACTTGAGGGGGAATATTAGGATAAAGTTAGTTAGTTAGTTAGTTAAAGAATTTGTTTTCTGTTATACTGTTGTAACTAACTCTTCTCTCATCTGTAACAAATTATGTTTAATGGATTCAATATATAGTGGCTGAGCTCACATATCTTGTGAGCCTGTCTTTTTCATCTTTCTTCTTCTCTCTCACTCTCATTTTCTTACAATTCAAAAAAAAAAAAGCCAAACATATGCTGGTTTTTTGTTTTTAAAATTAAAAACAAAAGATACTCATCATTTTTTATGTTTATATTTTAAAAATAAAAGGAAACGTATTCTCATTTTCGTGGTTAAAAAATTCAAAACTATTTTTTTTTTCAAAAAATACCCTTAATTAGTAGATGTTTACTAAAATAAGATTAAATATTTAAGGTATAATTCGGAGATTTCAAATTGCGAGAACAAATTATTTTATTTCTTCATTGGTAGGCTTTTTAAGTGAATTGAAGGATTATAAGGGAGTGTTAGTAATGTCAATGACAATGACAACTAAAATATTTCAAATACCATATTAAATTAGGGGTGTATGTTGATCGATTTGGTCAATTTATGCTACATTTTATTTAACTCAATGTAAAAATCAAGTTACAAAAATTTAAGCGCAACCCTTCTGATTAAGGAAAAAGAAAATAGTACCCGCCTAATTAATGAAATTGGTCAGTTTGGTTGGCTTAACCCATCCATACTGACCACTAATATATATATATATTTTTTTTTTAATTTTTACACTCATTTGTTATATTTTAGTTAAATGAGACAAACTATATATAGATTGAATTCAAAGTTTAAATTAACCACCATAAAAAAATACATATTAGTTTGAACTTCATATTTTTTAAATAGTCATATAAATTATATGATATATAAATATATATTTAAAAATATATATACATATATGTATAAAATCATCTTAATCAGGTTGATCGAGTTAATTCGAGTTGATTGAGCGGACTTGTATTATTTTTCAACTTGTTCAATATAAAGATTGAGCGGGTTATATTTTTTTTTTTTTCAGGTTTTACGGTTTGTATTTTTCATTGTGTTATCTCGCTTTGGTTTGAGCGGATTATTTAAATTAGGCGGTTTACTAAAGTTTATGTACTATCCTATATTAAATAACTTAATTAGTGAATCTTAATTTTCAAATTAGTTCTCAAGATGCGAGTACAACTAATGTGATTTTCTCATTAGGTCTCCCAAGTGACTACATGAGATATTAATTAGTATATTAGTGGCATTTGACATAATCATATATTATGAATTTTATATAAATAATAATTTAATTAGTAGATCCTTATTAAATTAGTTATTCTGTTATATGACATTAGCTCAACATTGGATTAGTGAGTACAATTTATTTATTAGTAATGCTCTCTTAAATGACCAACGAGATTATTGGGTAAATAGCAGCATAAGTACCTAACGTTTTATGTTTGTAAGCGGCATAAACCAAAAGTTTATTTTTAGCGGCATAAGTACTCAATGTTTGTAAGACTATAATTTTTCTCTAATTTTGTCAGTCCAGACTTTATTATCGTCTTAAACAGGACACATATAAGGCCCGAATTCTAGATCATTGGGTCTAGATAGAAATATGTATTAGGATTTTTATCCCCTGAACTTTGACATGTATTAAATCATGCCTCTTGAACTTTTAAGGTCGTTAAAAATACCCCTAAACTATTGAGATTTTTGGATTTAAGGACTCTTTTTTTTTTTTTTCAATTTCAGTAAAAAAGTCTAACATGAATGAAAGTCCAGGGGCCATGATTTAGTACATGTCAAAGTTCGAGGGACATAATTTGGTAGATATCAAAGTCTGAGGAGCATGGTTTAGTATATAAACAATAACTGAAATAGTAAAATGGAATGAAATTAGATAAAAGTTCTTAAATTCCACAATCTCAATAGTTCAGAGGGTATTTTTAACGACCTTAAAAGTTTAGGGGGCATGATTTAGTACATGTCAAAGTTCAAGGGGCAAAAATCCTAATTAGCCTAATTTTAAATATTAAGCTTGAATATTTGAAATTAAACTTTGAAATAGTTGATTTATTTGTTATTACAAGAGTTCTAATTGATTAAGTACATCATTTATTTATTTGTAGATGTAAGTACTATTTGATATTAGTAATGTTAAGAAATGTACATATTTCTTATTTTGAAAATTAAAGCTAATTAAATTTTTAATAATATTTTTAAAAAAATTAATGTGATATATTTTTATAATGAATTATTTTATTTATATTTAGCCTTGTTTAAAAAATAAAATAATATTTGTATGTCATTAAAGCCAAAAAAAAAAAATGGTATTTTTATAAATAAAATAAAGGCTTAATAGACCTTAGAATATTTACATTTACAACGCTTCAACAAGTGGAGCCTGCAACGTCAAAAAAAAAAAAAAAAAAAAAAAAGTGGAGCCTGCACATAAGTATGGTGTGCGTCAACTGTCTATACAATTCTAATTGTCCCCCACTTACATGTACCAGTAAGCTTAACATATGTACAAATGTTTAAAATATTTAGTTTGATGTACAAGTTCTACAATATATACAATATATTGTTTTGCTTAATAATTTTGACAAGAATAACTCTACAAACTTTATTATTGTACCTTATATTTACCTAGGAAATCTACTTTTTCTTCTATATTCTTACTATATGTTAAGACTGAACATTTTCACTGGGTTTGACCCGGACATGACCAACTCGCTCGGATCCGACCCGCTAAACTCGAAAATTTTAAAAAACCCATTCTGTTTGGCCGGGTCAGGTTCATCCCAGTACACCATCAGGCGGGTTTGTAGATTGGTTTTTTATGGTTATCGAATTTCGGGTTGAACCCGAACTTGCCCGCCAACTTAATCACTTTTTATTTATTTTTATTTTTATTACATATATAATATGTTAAAAATAATAAAAAAAAACCCTAGAATCTACCCATTTTATTTTGTTACATAGATTACATATTAAAAATAACAATGTATACAAATTTTATCTTTATATATTAAAAGTAGCTATCTAACGACAATTCTTGATTTAACGATTCATTTTAACTTTTTAAAATAACGCTGTTAACTTGTCGTTAACTTATGATAATATTTTTTACATATAAATTAAAATAAAACATTTTGTTAACAAATTTGTTTCTATTCGCTTCTCTTGCTTATTTTAGAAAGAAAGAAAAAAACTATTTCTCTTTCAAGAATGAACGTGAATTGAAGTCGCTCAGGATAAAAAAATTTTAAAAACAAAGAACGATTTGCATTTCAACTCTCTATCTTGGTCTAAAATGGCCAGAGTCAAACGAGAAAGCACGCGGTAACCCTAAAATTGAGATTTAGGTTATTTTGTATTGGTTTTTAATCTTGATTAGCAGTCACTTGTTGCTCAGGGGGAACAAAAAATTATCTAATTTGTTTGTTTTTCTTGGTAATATCTAATTTGTTTTTTCTTACAGATAAATATTTTTTTATAAGAGAAGCGGAGCCCATTTGCAGTGACACTCTTCCAAACGTCAAGCTTCATTGTTTTTTTTTTTTTTTGAAAAAATTCATCATCTTTATTAATTACAACCCATAGTGATTACATGATTAAAATCTGGAGTAACATCACTACTCCTGATAACACGATCAACAACTAAATAGGATGTTTGAGCTAAGAAATGAGCAACACTATTTGCAGAACGTCTAATAAAATTGACCTAAACATTGCAAGTCATTTAACAACATCTTACAATCAGAAATAATACTCCTAAAGTATGAAACCATAGGAATAAAGCTACGTAACGCTTGCACCACAGTAAGACTATCAGTTTCAATGACAACCTTCCTCCAATCTTTCCGTTTAATCCAACTCAGTGCCTCCTTAACACCCAAAGCTTCCACCATTTTGGGTTGCAACACCCCTGACCGACAGCAGGTAAAAGCTTCCACCAATGCGCCAGTTTCATCCCTAATTACCCCTGCAAAGCTATAAGTTGCAGTTCCTGAAAAAAATGGCAGCATCTACATTAATCTTCAAAGTGTTTTCAACTGGTTTGGCCCAAGTTTCAGCACCATCGACATCATTAAGGAATGCAGCCGTAGGATTAAATGTTGAATCTTGAGCTCGAGTCCAATCTGCAAGTAAAGCTTGAGCTAAGTGAGCAACACTCGTAATAGTAGGGGACTTATCAGACCATACTAGCTCATTTCGATGTTTCCAAATTGCCCAACATGTCATTGCAATCAACCTCCTTTTCTCCCCATCCGTCTACTGAAGAACCGTAGCAAACCAGTTGGCAAAAGAACCACCTGCTGTCAAATTAACACCAGCAGCCAACTGTTGCCAACACGCTTTGGCAAAAGAGCGATCCACCAAGCAATGGTAGATGGTTTCATCAGTTACTTTGCACACATGGCAGATGGTATCAATAGGCACATCGAGAATGAAGTTTGGATTTCGTAGGTAGACAGTTAGTAGCAGCACGCCATAACAAGTCTTTCACTTTCGAAGGAACACTTAGCTTCCAAAGAGGAAATTATCATTTAGTGCACCCAACTCTTTGCTCAATTGTAAGAACTTATAAACCGATTTTACTGAGAAATGGCCCGAGCTCTCCCAACTCCAATACCAAACATCACATAAACGACTTGAAGACAAGGAAATACTAAGAATTAAGTTAGCATCCCTTTCATTAAACATATCATGCACCAAGTCAACATCCCAAGCCAACGTATCAATTTCCATAAGTGCTTTAACATTTTGATCAATAAGAGCAAGGTTATTCGAAGTTACTCTTGGATTATCTTCATTCGGCAGCCACGGATCCAACACTATATTAATTCGAGAACCATCACCAACTCTGCATCTCGCCCCTTTTCGAACGATCTCTTAAGTTTCATAAATACTTCACCACACGAAACTTGGATTGCAACCCAACTCAACATTTAAGAAGGTACCATTACGGTAGTACCTAGCTTTAAAAATCTTGCTAACAAGTGAGTCCGGACGACTAAACAATCTCCATCCTTGTTTACAAAGCAAACTCAAGTTAAAGTCATGCAAGTTGCGAAATCCCATACCACCTTTAGACTTATGTACCGTCAATCTATCCCACTTTTTTCAATGGATTCCTTTGTTTTCTTCGACGATCGGCACCAAAACTTACACATCAATTGCTCCATCTCATTCCTTTGTTGTTCTTCGACGATCGGCACCAAAACTTACACATCAATTGCTCCATCTAATTGCAAGTTTCCACAGGTAGCAAAAACACATTCATTGCATAACTAGGAAGAGATTGAGCCACAACTTTTATTAGCAACTCCTTCTCTGCTCTAGAAAGCAATCTTCCTTCCCAACCTTGAATCCTTTTACGCATTTTATCCTTCAAGAACCCAAGTAAGGCCGTTTTATTACGACCCACAATATTTGGCAAACCCAAATATGTGCTATCATCACCTGCCTCATTCACTCCCAACATAGAACACAGATGTTGCCTCACCTCATTGACAATATTAGCGCTAAAAAATATAGAGGACTTCTGTAGATTGACTTGTTGTCCTGAGGCCTTTTGAAAGATATTTAACATTTCTATCATGTTAATAACACTATCCTCAGAGGCTTTACAAAACACATAACAGTCATCAGCAAAGAACATGTGAGATAACGGAGGAGCCCCTAGAGCAACCTTGCACCCCCGAATCTTCCCCAACCATTCATAGTCTCTTATCAAAGCCGAGAATCCTTCTGCACACAGAAGAAAAAGATGGGGTGAAAGGGGATCACCTTGTCGAAGACCTCTTGTAGGAATTATAGGCCCAATTTCATGACCCCCCGATGTGATTGTGTAGGAGACAAAACTAACACACTGCATTAACAACTTCACCACATGCTCATCAAAACCCAATCTCCTCAACATAGCCTGTAAAAAGCCCCACTCCACCCGATCATAAGCCTTGCTCATGTCCAACTTAAGTGCCATAAACCCCTCCCTCCCCATTTGCTTCCTTTTCAAATAATGCATCACCTCGAAAGAGATTAAGATATTATCAGTTATCAGTTTTCCAGGTAAGAAGGCACTTTGAGTTTCAGAAATAATACAGTAGAACCTCTATTTAAGAATACTCTATTCAAGAATAACCTCTAATTTGTTATAAGAAAATCAAGTCCCAATTTGGGCCAGTTATAAATAAGAATAACCTCTAAATTGTAATTAGTTATACATTTTTTAAGTCCCGTATTAACAAAGTATACCTCTATATAAGAATAATATCATCTTAATAAAATATATACATATATTTTGTAAATTTATTTATGTAAAATTAATAATTTTATTTCAAATTATAATACATGTATGAACATTATATTTACTCTAAAATAATTTTAATATAATATAGCATTAATGATTATTTATTGTTATTATTATTACATTGATATTTTTTAGTTTTTTAATTTTCTTTTTCTAGTGTAACTCTATTGAGTTATAACCTCTTAATATAATTTATTTGGTCCCAAGTGTATTCTTGAATAGAGGTTCTACTGTACTAGGAAGAACAACTTTCAACTGATTGGCCAGCACCTTAGAAACAATCTTATAAGCCACATTACACAAAGTAATTGGTCTTAAATCGCTCATGCTTTCGGGTTTAGACTTCTTCGGGATAAGCACAATATTAGTTTCTTTTAAATGATTAGGAAATTCACCAAAAGTAAAGAAGTGTTGAACTAACCGAATGATATCCTTACTAACGATATCCCAGAACTTCTGATAAAATCAAGGATTAAAGCCATCAGGACCAGGAGATTTATCAGGATACATTTGAAAGAGTGCTTTCTGAACCTCCTCAGCGTCAACCGAAATAGTAAAAGACTCATTCCTAGCAGTCGACACCCGATTATGCACACAAGCCGTGACCCTACCCCAATCATTCTCCGAAGTTGTGAACAACTCTCTAAAATAATCTTCAACGACACTCGGTAAGCCATTTTCCCAAATCTGATTGTTTTTCTACCTAGTACTCGCACAAGCATGAAAGTACTTAGTGTTTTGGTCACCAGATTGCAGCCACAATTATTTGGATCTCTGCTTCCAGAAGACCTCCTTCTGGGCGAGGACTTCGAACAAACGATTTTGAACCTCCTTGTACCTGTTAACAGAATCAACATCCCTTCTATTTTTCAAAAGCTTCAGGATTTTATGACAACTATTTATTCTGTGCTTGAAATTACCAGTGATATCCTTCCCCCATTCGGCTAAAGCAGTACTACAATATTTGATTTTTGAGCTCAAAGAATTCGACTCATGAACATCCATATTATCATGCTCAATTTGGCGATACATAGGCTCACACACCCAAGCATTTTCAAACCGAAATTTCTTTAAATTGACCACTTTTCTAAATAAATTAAGATTCAACAAAATAGGACAATTATTAGAAGCAGAAATTTCTAAATTTTCTAACCTTGCATCCGGAAAAAGATTATTCCAACCATGCGTGACGAGAGCTTCATTATTTTTTTTTTCAAAAAAAATATACACCGAAATGAACAATCTAAGCCAAGGAGAATGAAGACCAGGTTCGACTACCCCAAATCTGGATTCGATTCCCCAAAATCCTCTTATTCCCAAACGACAACGACCAAGGCTCTGAGACTCCCAGCGATGGCAAGTTTGGGGTGACGACGACCACCACCGCCAACGACATCAACAAACAGAGGAGCAGAATCATACTCCTAATCGGATGAACAGGAAGAACAAGTTGTTTCTCATGTTGATGATGATGATGATGATGATGATGAGTCAATCAAGTTTGTCTTTCTATACATAATTTAAAAGATTTAAATAAAAAGTTTTAAGCATTAACATATTCCAATCGCTTTTAGGTGTTTGCCCTTGCTGATTCAGGAGCCATAGCTGATTCTCTAAGTCGTCGTTCCTTCCTGATTATCTCATCTATGCTTTACTTTGTTAGTGGAATTGTAATGTTATGGTCACCTAATATCTATATTTTTCTGTTGGCAAGGCTTTGGGATGGTTTTGGTATTGGTATAGCTGTTACTTTAGCCTAGTTTATATATCTAAGACAACTCTACCCAAGATTAGAGGATCATTTAATACCCTCCCACAGTTTACTGGTTCTGGTGGAATGTTTCTCTCTTATTGTATGGGTTTTCCATGTCCCTTATGCCAAACCAAACTAGAGCTTGATGCTTGGAGTTCTTTCAATTCCATCTGTTATTTATTTCTTTTCGACCTTATTTTTCTTGTCTGAGTCTCTTCATTGGCTTGTAAGTAAAGGTCAGATGATTGAGGTTAAGAAAGTTCTTCAGAGGCTAAGAGGAATAGAGGATGTTGCAGGTTAAGATTCTGATATGTTTCTTTTGTTGTATATGATTTTGCAAGTTTAAATCTCATACTCATATGTTGTTACATTGTACTAAATTTTGTGAGATGAATAGGTGAGATGACTTTGTTGGTTAAGGGTCTTGGAGTTGGAAGTGACACATCTATAGAGGAATACATAATTGGTTCAGCCAATGAGCTTACTGACAAGGTGGATCCATCCTGATGAGAAGGATCAAATCAAGTTATATGGACCTGATCAAGGTCGCTCATGGATTGCCAAACCTGTCACAGGACAGAGTGCACTTGGACTTGTTTCTAGGCACGGAAGCATGGCAAATCAGAGTGGTTTTGTTGATCCTCTTGTCACTCTCTAAAGATGCAATTCTTTTTTGTTTATTTATTTTTCTCTCTAATATTTTACCAAGAAATCTTAATTTACAAGCTATTTTGATTCACAATGATGATATAGATGTGAAAGGTTGAAACTGCTAGGAGAGACTAAAGCTCTGTTTTTGGAAGGACAAGATGATTTAAATGGGTTTCTTCCCCCCTCTGATTACGAAGTTGAAGAACACTATTAGGCCAAGTACTTCTGGAGGAAGGATTGATGTAATATTTTTAGTGTGCTTAAAAGATTAGACAAACAGATTAAACACAGTTTATTTTTATAAAACAAATCGTTTAAATAATCATACTACTTTAGTTATCAAAATCTTAAAAAACCAAAACCTTAATAAAACTAACAATACGTGGGTCGACACGTAACATCCACCTAGTATTATATATAGTTTGGAATTTGAATTTTGTATTTTAGATTTGAAATTAATGCATTTTTTATTTTATTTTAATCTAATGAATATAGATTGTGACGTTGTAAGTTTATAACTCATATACTTAATTTAATATATAAAAAAATCACATAAAATTGATTTTTTTATAAAAATAAATAAATTAACGAACCCGCAAACGCGCGAGCACGAAACCCCCGAACTCGAATCATTTCACGGGTTGGGTCCGAGTACAATTAAAGAACATTGCTATTGGGTACCAATAATACCTCTAAACATGTTGACTTGCAATTGACTAGTGATATTTTCTAAAAATTATTATATTAAATTATATGAGATTCAATATTTAGTTGGACTAATGACAATATTGAGACATAAGAACTAAAAAAGTACTAAACACTACTAGTATCTTTTAGTATTTTTCATAACTAAAACTTGCAATTATCTTCAATTACTAGTTGCAACATATTGAAATAGTAATAAAACTCATGAAACCCAGCACATATTTATTTGAGACACTGTTGAAAGCCTAAAAATTCATACTACCTTACATCAAAATATTCCAATATGGTTTAATGACATTGCTTAAGTAGTAACATGTTTACCCTAATAATTATTCCTCCATAGTCATTAGCAAAGATAATTAAAGGGCAGTGAAAAGACTAAAACACCCTGGGGCGGGGACAGGCGGGCGTCCACCTAGGCGACATGTAGTGCTACTTTCCTTTGCCGTAACCTCTTTCTCTCATAAATCTTCATTTTATTTCTTTAAATTAAATTAAAATTGAATATTTTATTAAAAAAATAAATAAATAAAAGCAGCCAAAATCTCACATCGTCTTCGCTTTCTTCTTCTTCTTCTCCTTCTACTCCTACTTGTGTTACTTCTTCCTTTTCTTCTCTCCATCTCAAAACCCGATAATCCCATATCCCCATATCAACTACCACAGAATCTTCTCTTCCTCTACGCTTCCGACAATGCCTGCTCAGAAGCGTTGTTCCCCGGAAAAACCCCACGACCACGAAGATGACGACGATGCAGAGCCCGCGCTTCATCCCAGGCCCAAGCAATCTCGGTCCGGAGCCCACCCTAAGGACGACCCGGAACTTATTTTACAGCGCCATGAAGAGCAAGAAGAGTCACTTGATGAGGAAACTGAAGAAGAAGATGCAGAAGGAGAAGAACAAGTGAAACAACAAGCGTCGGACGACGACGACGAAGACGATGATGAGGATGAAGATGAAGAGGGTTACGTGACTTTTTGTTCTTTTCTTTCTTATATTCGATGTGTATCATTGGGTTGTGATCGATTTTTGTTACCTGGGTCGAGTTTCGTTTTCTCCGATTTGCTGAGGTTTTTCCGTTTTTTCTATCTTTCTTTTTTTATATTTGCAGATTCCGAGGGAACTCCATCTTCGAGCTCTCAGCTGAAACCAGAGTACTTTCTCTTACTCTGCCCTGTCTTCTTACTACCCATTTTCGTGTTTGTTTTTTTTTATGCCATCTTTTCTGGGTACTAGCTGGTTTTGAATTTTTCTTAACGACCATTATCGATTATATTTGGAAGTTTCATTTTGTCGATATTAATGGGTTTACCTTGTTTTCTTAGAAGAGGATAATGTGTTTCAATTATAGAGGTTTCGTAGTTTGCATAATCGTTTATGCATTTCAGTACTGTTTTTGTTTATTATATTATCAATTAGTTGATGAGTGGAGAGTGTTGCATGCTAGGATTTAGGCCATGTTTTCGCTTATGATTCTAGCCAGTATCCATGTGGTTTATTTCCCACAATGGCAATCTCTGAACTCTTTCTGCACAGCACAGTCATGTTACTATCTTATCTTAATCATATTTCTTGGGATCGTACGTTATTGTTTACAGTTCTTGGTTATGGTTTCAGTGCCATTAATGACCATTTTAGATGTCCCTGTTATATTTATGAATTTCTATATTGTTTTTCGCGCATTTACTTTTTGTTTCTCTTTGCAGATTTGTCTCTGTAGAACTGCCAGAAATACGTAAAGATGTGCAATGCCCGATTTGTCTTGGTGATTTTCTTTCATGAATTTTTTTCATATAATCCGTCTCTAATTCATATTTTGATATCATGAGATAATCATATATAAAAAATGTCAAAATAAAATTATGGAAAAGATCAGCAATTTAATCACTGAAGAAACTAGTTAGCCAGTACAACTAACCTTAGATTACTGAAAAGATCAGCAGTTGAAGCTATATCAATTTTTCAAGCATGGATGCCATACTTGTTTTATGCATTGTTGTGACTTTTTCCTTTACGACATCTTGAGTTTGTCAAGTCATAGTATTGACAGTTTGTATTGTCTTGATTGTGTTCATGGAGAGAAAGTAACAAACTTCTATTTGGTTCGGACAGGTATCATTAAGAAAACACGTACTGTAATGGAATGCCTACACAGGTTTTGCAGGGAATGCATTGACAAATCAATGCGAATGGGGTATGTAGTCTTGAACTATAACAGTTTATCTTTTTTGTGGCTTTCTTTTGTATTACTGTCCTGATTGTTATTATATTTGGCTTTTATTAATTGTGAGAATATCAGAAAAAAGAATAAAGTTATAAAATTGTAGTAGAAAATTTTATCTGATTTAATTTTGACGTTTGATGCATAACCAGGAACAATGAGTGCCCTGCTTGCCGGACACATTGTGCCAGTCGACGTTCCCTGAGAGATGACCCAAACTATGATGCCCTTATTGCTATTTTATATCCAGATATTGAGAAGTATGAGGAGGAGGTAGAATTGGATTAGCTTCTTTGTTTATTGTTATTTACTTTCTTATGTATGTTTTTTTGATGATGTTTTTTCCAAAGAAAGCATTATTCACTTTCAGTTTCCTCAGGAATTAGCATTTCACGAAGACGAGAGGACTAGAAATAAGCAGGTAAGTTTCAGGGATACTTCTTTTCTGGTTGTTTGCGTAAAAAGTCTAGTTCATTGCTTGTGTGCAGTATCCTCACATATATCACTCATTAAAGACTATTATTCTGAGGAGAATGATTTCCATGTGACTTCATTATAAATGTGGACATTTATAGGCATTATTCTTGACGCCCATTACTTTCTGCTGTTGTCTTAATATGTTATACTTGCAAATATGACTCTACTTTTTAAATACAGATTTGCTCCTTTTTCTTGTGACAACCCTGGTTGTGTTTTTTTATCATGGACAATTGCCTACTTTTAACCTGTCACTATTTGGAATGTTCTGTATTTGTTTATGTTTTTGAGATGATATCACTTTTGGAAACACACACACACACACAAATAATAAAAAAAAAAGGAACGCCAGGTTTTTTCATGTCTTTTGAAATTTTTGAACATAATAATTCAATTTCAATTCCTATGCCAGAGAATTCTGAAAGGGATTTTACATTTTGGTATGGGCTCATAATTTGCCTTCTCACCTGTGTGCTCTTGTTCTGTTTAAATGTTTGGTTATGTAGATTCAAGCATCAATTGCCCAAATATTTCAAAGACAATCTGAAGCTTTAATTAAGAGACGCACACTTGGGAAAGACACACCGGATACATATACAGCAAGGACACAGCGCAACCATCGGAATTCTTATTCAAGGAGAAGAAATAGCCGAGCTGTTGAGCTTCAAGAATCTGAAGACAATGAGGAAAGAAATGATAACAATATAGGGAAAGGTGAATCTTCAAATGATGAGAATCATATAGAAACCAGACATAGACGACGCAAGAGACGAGCAGGTACTCGGTCTTCTCAGCCTTCGTCATCAGTGGCCAATTCAGATGGAAACACTGAAAATGACTTTGAGGTGAATGGAGAGAGACGGGGAATTTCTCCTGTTATTGCATGGAACTCTGAAATGCTTGCTTGGGGCAGGGGTGGTGCCCGTAGTAACACCCGGCATGGAAATGCTGGTGGTTGCAACAATAAAAGTTCTCGAAACACTCGTTTAACCAAATTGGTTGATTACCTTCATAGCTTAGAGGAAAACAGTGATGAGGTATAAAGATGCTGATGAATTTCTATAATCTGTTCTGTAGCTTCTCAATAAATCATGATAAACTATGATTTTTGTCCAGTAGCATTATGGGAATCTGATAGTGCTAATACTACTTTCCCTTGCTAATTTCAACCTTAATAAAAAGTTATTATTACTGCGCAGTTAGATGTACATCTCGTGCTTATTTCTTTGGACAAACAGAGTACACCAAGTTTGCAGCAGTCTCACCTTTGCTGTCGGCCAAGTTTATCTGTTAAACATCTATGTGAAGTAAGATTCTTTTTGGAACTTTATTGTTGATCCATTTGTAAATTATCGTTATGGTTCCATTGTTGTTACTCTTAACTTGCTCGATTCTTGACAATGAGCTCTTTAACTTGCTCGATAAACTGGAGAGAGTGCTGAATATAAGCTGACAAAAACCTAATGCTGACTTTTCTTTTTACTTGTCATAAATACAATACAGATGCATTCATTTTCTCATACCATGATAAAACTAATCATTATAACAAGATTAACCTCTTTACCCCACCTTCAAACACTCCTGAAATCTTAAATGAGATGCTATTGCTTCAGATCTTTTTCTCCTTATAATGTTACTCTACTGCTTTATTCTTCCTCTGTATAGTCTATCTTGACAGAAAGCATATAATGATGTGATGTATACAGTATGTTGCACACCAGACACTTCTGAAAGCCGAAGAAGTCGAATTTTTGGTGGTTAAAGGACAAAAATCCATCTTCAAAGATGACAAAACAGCCTCCATGACAGACTCAACGTCCCTGGTGGTTGATCCATGCAGAGATGACCTTCAAGTTTTGGAAGCAGAAGAAACATTGGCTGGGGTTAAAGCACATTGCAGTTCGAGTCCAGATCATATGGTAAGCATAATTTGGTCTAATAAGCTGTACATGCACAGGTGAAAATAGGCCCTAATGTTTTTAAAACTTGAGGATATATTTGCTAGTGAAATCACAATAATAATTTTTCTTATGTTGTTTCAGATACTCGGGTATCGACGGAAGGGAGGTGTTTAACAAATCTCAAGGCTTTTCAACAAATTGGTTCTGCATAAAATATAGTGAAAAAGGTTGTTCATAAAAAAATTCATTACTGACAAGGGAGGTGATTGAATAATAAATAATTTTACAATTGGAAATTCAAATTTTATATTTTTATTTTTACATGTTTGCTTCAGTACAAATTGGAATAATAAAAGGAGGAATTTAACAAATTTCAAGGCTAGTTCTGCATAATATTGTAAAATAATAAAAATTCATTACTGAGGGAGGTTTTTTTTTTTGGATGGACACAAGGGAGTGGAACACAATGGTGCAGGAGTAGATGATTTTTGATGGAAATTCAGAATTATAAATAATTTCACAATGGAAATTCATCTTTTATATGATCTTTGTACAAATGATTTTTTTTGGATGGAATACAAGGGATGGACAATGGTGCAAAAGTAGATGATTTTTGATGGAAATTCAGAATTATAAATAATTTTACAATGGAAATCATATTTTATATTTTTTATTATTACATAGTTGCTTCAGTACAAGTGATTGGAATTAATTAGGAGGATTTTTGATGTACATATGATCTTGTACACAGCAGCAGCTACACCCTAGTAGCTTAGCTGTATCTACAATAACAAAGAATATCTATCTAAGCAAACAAATCAATTTTTATCTATCTCATATTGGAAGCAGCACTTGAAGTGGCCGAATGTACGATCATTCTTTTCTTTTCTTTTCTCTGTAGCACCCGAAGATTTGGTGACTTTGCCTTTGTTGCTTCCTTAACCGACCTATAATAATAATAATAATAAATAATAATCAGTACCAAAAAAAAAAAAAAAAAAAAACTGAAAATATATAATCTGAAAACTACTGATTATAATCTGAAAACTACTGATTAGTTGTTAGTTTAAACGTGTGGTCTTACTTCTGTGGGCAGAATGGATTGTTAAAGTTTGGCACTGGCCTTGCATGGGGAACCATTGTCCTCCTTAGCTGTTTCAAGGCCTTTTCTTCTTCTTGCTGCAATAAAAGTTTACATCAATTAAGCTGGTATAGTTATTATTACATTAGTTATTAGGGATTTGAAAGAAAGACCAAAACTGACCATTCTGGCTGCCTCACTCTCTTCTCTGTATCTCTTATACATCACTTCCTTCTCTTTAATCTGTCACAAAATGGGGGACCTTTTAGTATCTATCTATATCTTGTAGATGCAATGTTTATCTTCAGTGAGGTTTTAGTTACCTTTTGATCAAATTCTGCTCTATCCACAGCTCTATGATCCACATGAAGAGAGAATCCTTGTACTTCAGTCAAAGGCTTGCGCACCTTTTCTGGGACTGGAATGGGATCTCTGTAGCAACAGACAAAATGATAATTCGATAATCAGTTCTATCTTCTAATAACTAGTTATGATGATATATTTGTGTTTACTCTTCAATCAAGTGGCGGGTCCTTACTCTTTAAGGACTGGCTGTGCCTTGAATACTCTCATTTGAGCTTCTTCTCTTTCTTTCCTCTCCCTCTCCTCCCTTTCTCTTTGCATTTCCTCCTCATGCCTCACCAAACTCTCCAATTGAAAAGGATTTGGCTTTGTGCAGTTTTTGGGCTCGGGTTTGGGTGGAATCTGCCATGAAGCATACAAATATTAATCAAATATTGTAGAGTGGACGCTGTGCTTTGTAAATGAGTGTGTGAGAAACAAATTTAAGTACCACAGGGTAGTCCGTGGTATAAGGATATGGATTAGCTTTGGGAACCCTAGCTCGCTCTTCTTCCCACTGCTTGTGCACAACTTCCATAATAAATTTTTTCTCTTTCTCGGCTCCTCTTTCCTAATAAATAGTAAGACCCAGAACATAGTCGTATGAAAACTGTCTACAAGAAATTCTTCTAAAGCAAAGGAATGAATGAAATATTATTTCTTGATGTGTACCTCTGTATGCAGATGAAATGGATTTGGTGTTGTGTTTTTTGGAAGTGGATTATGGCGAGGTTCCATGTTCAAAGATAACTGATCATATCATAGAAGTCAGTAACAATTAAAATTCAGAAGAATCAGCATTATCAAGTGTAGTGCAAGTACATACCTTGTCAAAAAGATCTGCAACCGTTGAAGGTGGTGGAATCCTCTCATGAGTAGCAAAATGAAATTCTTGAGGAACTGTGATATGTTTCTTGACATTACAGAACATACCCAACTCACCCTTACTTTCAAATATCTACAATATGGGAAAGGAAAAAGACCCTTAATATCTGTTTTGTTCTTTAAGGCACGGGAAAATAAAATGAAGACAAGTTTATATATACCTTCTTGTTGAGAGGCTTAGCCTTGAATTTAGGTAGTTTTTCAAGTTCCTCCTGCTCAATTTCCCAGGAGCTTTTCACCTTGGTTGGTCGGGCCCTTAGCGATGTCTGAAGTAGAGGAGTTTTAGGTTCAGTTAGATGACCCTTCCATTGATTATTCTGCGATGAGCAAACAGAAATGTCAGCTAATGGACATTACCAATTCTTCAAAGATAAAATAAATACAAGAAAAATGTTCTCTGCCTGATGTGACGAATCTGTTGAAACAACTGATGCCGATTCTGCATTATGGCTTGCCCTTACGGAAGTCTCCAAGTGAAATTCCTATAACAATTACGAAACATGAAAACTTATAAGAGTCAACTTTTCTCTTACTAACACTCATTTTTAAACGTTTGCTTACCTTAAATTCTGGCAGCTGGGGTGTACTTCTTGGTACTGCAGGTAATAATGGGGCTTGCAAAATCTGTTTCAAAGAGACGATTAACCATAAAACATACAAGAGCAGAAGAAACACTTGGTCAAGACACCAGCAGAATATATAAATATATGTATACCTTCTTGTTCAAGGGACGTGCTTTAAACTTTGGAATTTTGGCCATCATCTCTTCTTCAAGCTCAGCAGTGCTTTTAATCTTAACAGAGCGTGCTCTTTGAGATGTTTCAAACTCAGGTTCCTTGGGCCTCGTCAATGTGAGTCTAGGCTTCGTCTGGATAATAGAAGCATAAACAACATGGGTATCAAGTAATATGGGATTGAAAAGTGACAAGAAAGTGTAAAAGGACAACAAAAATCTGGGGCTTCATTTTATTAACGAACCTGAGTGTGAGGCAACGACAGGTCTCTGGTACTTGATTGGAACTTCTTCACCATTTCAGCAGCTGAAACAAATGGAGGAGCTTGTGCTGCTGGTGCTCCTTCTCGAACATAAATCTATTTTAGGGGTAAAAAAATTACCAGTTAAAAACTTAAATCCATGTTCACCAAATTTATAAAGTTTTCAAAGAATTATAGTGAGAAAACCATAGAACAATTTAATAAAAATCACAAACCTTTCTTTCATCTTTTTTAGCTCTATTCACAGTTGATGAGCAGAAGTTAGAACTGCTACTCACAAGACCCGATTTTGTCTTGTGGGGCAGATTATGAGGTTTGAGGCTAAGAATCTAGATTTTGAAGAGACAAGACAAGACATCATATTAGTTTTGAAATGTGAAAAAAAAAACAAAATAAGCAACCGGGGAAGACAAAATAAGAACAAGTGTAGAGAAGCAGCTTCATAATTACCTGTCTAGATTGTCCTCCTTCCAACTTCTGTCGCTTAATTGCCTGATTCTCTTGGGCCAGAGTGAGAGTCCCACCAGTGTTTTTCACATTTGTTTCACTACAAGGTTTGAGTTGAATAACCAACATAAATCAGTAAACACTTGAAGGCCCAAAACTTAAAAACCTATATCAGAACAAAGAAGAATGCACTTACCTTTTCAAACAAGATGGTTTGGGGTTTTTGGATTGTGACGACTTGATCTGACTTTTTGGCTTCAATGCTGTTGGGTTTCTAACTAAACTGGCTATCTTTTTAGCTGTCTGCTGCTTCTTGGAGTTGGTCCCAAGGATAGATGGCACAGGTGTGCAAGCTTCTTTTTCTGCCTGAACAGAAGGTTTCCTATTCTCCTTATCACTATTAGCTTCGTTTTTCACACCAGAAGAAGAAGAAACTATCCTAGCTGATGCACTGAGATAAGCAGAGAAAGCACAAACAAACTTGGAATAAGAATTTTGACACTAATTACTCTGTACAAAAGTACTAGTTTCACGGCATAGATTCCTGGGGACAAACCTGTAATGTTTCTCAGTGCTCTTGCTCTCTTCTTTGCTGTCTTCCTTTAAACCTTTATCAACGGAATTCTGAAAAGACAAACTAGATCAGATACCAAAACACAACAAAGATAAGAGTTGAAAGAGTTCAAAACCTACATACCTCTATGACATTTTCTACTTTGCTCTCTACAGTGGCTACTTTCTTTAAGTCAACAGGAAGCAGCACGGTTTGAGGCGCAGTTTCCAAAGTATCATTACTTTTCAAATGGGACGATGAATTAGAAGTCTACAAAACGTTTAACCGTGAATAATATCAATAAATAATCATAAATTAGTTCTTCTAATTGAAGATGAAAGATAAAAAAACAGAAAGTCACCTCCTTCTGCATCTGATCTGCTACACTAAAATCGCATAAGCTTTCCACGGTGAAAGATCTACCAGTCTTGATTCTAGGCATAAAAGCTGCATACATTTGGGCCAAAAGAATACTTTGAAAAGTTACAACAGAACTCCGACTCTGACTCAAATTCTGAACAATTTTTTATCATCTCTGTAAAGCAATTAACTAAATTGAAGGCAAAGAAATACCCAGAATTTAGTAATTAGCATAATCAAACTCATAAGTTCCATAATTACTATATCGAACCAACGTTACTATCTCAAAACATGAAAATATTTGATGAAGAAGATCAAGAAATCTTTCGTTCGTTCTTGGTCATACAAGAAACTTAGTCCCATAGGTCTTAACACCGGAAACAAACTATTCAACTAATCGTGAAACTTAAATTAAGATAATCAAGAACTAAGAAAAACCCTAGAAACTGAGATGAAAGAACAGAAACGATTGAAGGAAAAAGGTACATACGAGAAGGAGCGTGAGTGAGGGCGGTGTCGAACCAGAGCTCGGCCTTGCGCTTGTCCTCGTCTGATTCGCCGTTTACGAAATCAAAGAATCGAGGGGCCGAGAACTCGTAGGCCTCGTCGATCATGGTGGAGATGGTGAAATTTGTTGGATTGGGTTCTTCAGCCACCGACATGGATTGATGATAAGAAGAAGAAGTGGAGTGATTGTGTGTAAAATGTGTGAGAGGAGAGGAGAGACTTTGATTCGCTCTGTACAGACAGAATCAGAAGAAGAAGATTTTTGGGGTTAATGAAATGTAAAGATACTGAAAAATCTGAAACGTTGAAGAATTAGAGAAGAGAGTTAAGGGATCTAACGGTCATATTTTTCAAATTTGGGTAAGCCTCTTAATGCAACGATCACTTATACGACCAATAGGTCTCCCCACCTAACGGCTATATTTCTTCTTATTGTCTTAATGTCCTTTTACGGTGTCGTTTCGCATACCAATTATGTTTTTATTTTTATTTTATGTAAATATATTATTATTATTATTATTATTATTATTATTATTGTATTATTTTACATTTATAATATGATTCATGGAATTTTTTTTTATATTATTCGTCAAATTTGATTCATAGAATTAGCCTTCTGTAACTAACGGAAATGGAACTAATATACAAATACAGTAATACAACTTGAAAGCGATCTACTGGAAACAAAGGGCCAGGATTTCTTGGCTCAAAGATGGGGATAAGCGTTCTAAATTCTTCTTCCTTTCGGCTGCTATTAAGGGTCGGAGAAATACCATTGAGAGTATAATGAATAAAGATAATGTATGGATTTCTGGCCGCGAGGAAGTTGGGAAAGAGTTTATTGATTTCTTCAAGGGTATCTTTACGGAGATCGCTTCTAGTATGGATTACAATTGCTCTCAGTTAATTCATGAGCGGTTCCCGCAAGAGGAGTTGGAATGCCTTGTTAGTACTCCTAGTGCTGATGAGATTAGGAGGACTCTGTTTGCAATGAATAACCATAAAGCCCCGGGTCCTGATGGGATGTCGGTTCTTTTCTATAAACATTATTGGGATTCTGTCGGACCTGACTTCTGTGATGCAATTTGAGACTTTTTTTGTGAATGGTAACATGCATAGAGGAATTAATGCTACAAACATTGTGCTCATCCCGAAGATTCAAAATCCTACTCGTACCAACCATTTCAGGCCTATCTCTCTTTGTAATGTGGTGTACAAAGTCATTGCTAAGATCTTGGCTAACAGAATAAGACCTATCCTTCCTTCCTTTATCTGTCCTACGCAAGCTGCCTTTGTCCCGGGTAGGAACATCCATGATAACAATGTCATTGTTCAAGAAATAATCCACTTGTTTAACAGAAAGAAGGGTAAGGAGGGTTTCTTTGCTATAAAAATTGACCTTGTTAAAGCCTATGACAGGTTGAGCTGGAAATTCATTGACCATGTCATGGAGTGTTATGGTATCCCTCTAAAATTCTGTCATTGGATCTCTCAATGTATTTCTACTACTTCTCTCAATATCTGTCTTAATGGGGGCCCTGTAGGCAAAATCAATCCCTCTTGTGGGCTTCGATAGGGAGACCCGCTCTCCCCTTACCTTTTCATCTGGGCGGCTGATGTTCTTTCAAGATTAATCCATGATGCCCTCGACTGGGGAACCATAAAAGGTGTTAAACTCAGCAGGGGCGGTCCTGTTCTATCCCATATTTTCTTTGCGGACGACTTAATCCTGGTGGGTAGAGCGAACTTAACAGAGGCAAATGGATTCTGGAACTGCTTAGAAAAATTATGCTCTTGGTCTGGCCAACAGGTTAACAAGCTCAAGACGACAATTTTCTTCAGTAAAAACACGCCGACGAACATGCGTAGAGATATCAAGGAAGGATTGGGAATAGATTATCGTGAGGGATGTTTAAAATATTTGGGCCTTCCCCTTTTCCGGTCTAGGCAAAAGGACGCTGATTTTAATTTTATTTTAGACAACCTTACAGCAAAACTTCAGGGCTGGAAGGCTAAGACCCTATCAAAGGCGGGGCGTGCAACTCTTATCAAATCTGTGGGCTTGTCTTTGCCTATGTATGCTATGCAAACTACTAAACTCTCATCTCGTATGGTCAACCGGATTGATAGTTTGGTCAGAGATTTTTGGTGGGGATTCGAGAAAGGAAACCATGGGATCCATCTAAAGGCTTGGGACAAAATTTGTCTCCCTAAATCGCTAGGTGGGTTGGGTTTCCGAAAGACTAAAGAAATGAACCAGGCCTTCTTGGCTAAATGGGGTTGGAATATTCTGACTGGTAACAAATCTTTATGCTCTCAAGTTTTGATCGCAAAGTACCTCCGGGGAAAAGATTTCCTCTCTTGCAGGTACAAAGACTCCGATTCTTGGTTTTGGAAGAGTGTTGTCAAGGCTAACTCTATCCTGAAAAAAGGGGCTTGTAAGTTAATCGCTAATGGAGAATCAACGGAAATCTGGTCGGACCCCTGGATTCCTCATGCTAAAGGTTTTTGCCCGAAGCGTAGAAGGGGTGCCCCTACCAATCTCAATCGTGTAGCGGAGCTGGTTCTTAACAATGGCCGTTGGGATTTACAAAAGTTGAAGCTCCTGTTCGAGCAGGACACAATTGCGGCCATCTTGAAAGGGGGTCACCCCTCTGGTGTAGGTCGAGATAGATGGGTTTGGACTCTGGAAAGCAGCGGGCAGTTCTCGAGTAAGTCTGCTTATCTTTCCCAAGCCCTGGAAAGAGCACCTCATTGTGATGTCGCTCCTAAGCTTTGGAACAAACTGTGGAATAGCAAAATCTTGGAGCGACACAAGGTCATGTGGTGGAGCATCTTATCTAATGCTCTCCCGGTAAGAGATGTTATAGGAAAACGTTTCCATATAGAGGACACGAGCTGCCCCCTATGTGGTGTGGGTCAAGAATCTGTTGAACATCTGTTTCTTTCTTGGGAAGTGGCTCTTCATCTTTGGCGTTCTTCTCCGTGGGGTATCTATCCGGTTTGTGATACGGGCATCCGTGTCTGGGATTGGATCAAGTTTATCTGGGATCTTAATCACAAGTTGATGATATTTTTTTGTATGCTTCTATTGTTGTGGATACTATATGGAGGGTGCGTAATGATAAGGTCCATAATAACTGTCCTGTTGATTTTAACAAATGCTTTGATATTATTTGTACATCTTATGCAGATATGTCTGATACTTTGCTCTCTAGTCCTCCTCCGATGCCTAAGGAAGCTTGGTCCCCTCCTCCTCAGGACTGGATTAAGCTGAACTGTGATGTGAAAGTGGGTTTGGAGAGTTTGTGTATTGCTGTTGTTGCTAGAGATCATCTTGGTAGAGTGATTAGCGTTCACACGGCTCGGGAGGAGTTCTCGGATGCTCTTTGTGGTGAAGTCGCGGCCTGCTGCTTGGCGGTGTCAGTTGCTTTAGAGTTCGGCTATAAGTATGTTATTGTGGAGAATGATTCGAGAGTGGTCATCGACGCTATCAATGGGAAGGGATCTCGTTGGGCGTTAGAGAACTACATCTCATTTTGTACTAAGTCTTCTCCTTTATTTAGTGTTTGTTCCTTTTCTTATGTTAGTAGATCTTGTAACTTTGCCGCTCATAATGTGGCTAGATGGGCCTTCTCCCATCAGTTTTATGGATCTATCCCAGTCCCTTCTATACCGGAAACTCTTTTATGTAATGACCGTGAGGTCTAAACTCAGTTTGATTATATAATATTAAACGCTTTTTCTCAAAAAAAAAAAAATACAGTAATACAACTTACACACATACAGAGGTTATGGATTCACTATCAATTGCATATTTTTTAATATTTAAAATTTATTTTTTCAAACTTCTCCCAATAAAAGTTGTATTTAGTACCTTCTTTTTTCTTTTTTTATTAAGAAATACTTATATTAAGACCAAAAATAAACTACACAAGAAGAGTTCATAGCTCCCAACAAAAGGAAGACTTCAACAGAAAAAAAAAAAAAAAAAAAAAAGAAAAGAAAAATGATGGTAAATGACCCCAAATTATAGGACTATGTTAGTTTATGTCCTCATTTCAAAAAAATGTAGCAAATGACCCTAAATCATAAGATTATGTTAGTAAATGTCTTTATTTCAAAATCATTAATTTTTTTTTTTTTTTTAGAATTAGAAGCAAATTATTTAAATATTATGGTATATCTATATTAGTTTTGTTAAAATCTTTTTTATTTTAAAGTTATGTCAATTTTTTTAATTTTTTATGAGTTGTTTTGGGTTGTTGGTATATAGATTTTGTTGTACGGTGTATTTCTATTTTGTTGTATGGTATATTATTATTCTTAGATGATATTTATTTTTTATTATGATATGTATAATAGTGGTATATAATTTTATTAGCACAATAAAAATATTTTAATGTATGTATATAATTTTATTGCCATGCTACATATATTTAATTATTATTTTTATATTTTTTGATTGTATGATTATTTATTTTAAATAATATTTAATTAATTTTTATTTTATTATATACAATAGTCATGGTATATATATTTTAATTGTGGTATATAATTTGATTAGT
Organism: Cannabis sativa; assembly: GCF_029168945.1. Lineage (NCBI taxonomy): Eukaryota > Viridiplantae > Streptophyta > Magnoliopsida > Rosales > Cannabaceae > Cannabis > Cannabis sativa. The sequence goes on along the minus strand of NC_083608.1, from coordinate 39,181,085 downwards.
ATAGTATACATATATATATATTAGTAATTTATATTTTTTTTTTTTGTATATATATTTTGGTATATGGTATATGTATTTTTTGTTATACGGTATATAATTTTTTTAAATAATATTTAAGTTTAATTTTCTATTGTACTTTTGTTGACATAATATATAATTTTATTAGCATCCTATATTTTTATTTTTATTTGTTGTTATTATTATATATATTTCTATTGTAAGGTATATATTTTATATTATATGGTATATACGTTTTATTGTATAGTATATCATTTTATTTTAGATAATACATATTTAGTTTTTATTTTAGTATACATAAAGGTGATATATAATTCTGTTAATATGATATATATAATTTTTTTAATTATATTATATTATTTTGTTTTATTTTTTATTGTAGGTATATACGTTTTATTGTATGGTATGTGATTTTTGTTGTCTATAATATATTATTTATTTAATATGATATTTAGTTTCTATTTTATTATATATAAACTAATTTTTTGGTATGTATTCATATTTTAATGGTTGTATATATAATTTTGTTAGCATGATATATATATTTTTTAAGTATTAATTTAGCATTGTTATAATTTTTTTGTGGTATATAATTTTATTACTACGGTATATTAATTTTCTGTACTACGATATATCTAATACTGCCGTATATATTTAAATAATCTAATATATTTATTTATTTTTGTTACAATATAATAATATGCAATACTAAAAAAATTATGTAACTTAATTTTATTATTATATATATTTTTTTTAACAAAATATGTGATAAATGTATTTTTATAATTTTTATTAGCTAAATTATTAGATTTGGCCATTTTCTTAATTTTTTTAAAAAGTGGACATTTACTAACTTAGTTACCAAATTTATGGTCATTTTGCATCTTAACCCAAAAAAAAAGAACAGCACAAATTTTGGGACTTAGCCGTAGAAGCAAGCCCATGCACAAGTGGTCTCGGAATCCAGGTATATGAAAGAGGAGTAATATCACTAGGGCCGACCCTAGATATAAGCAGGCTAGGCCCGTGCCTAGGGTCCACACTTTTCAGGTGTCCAAAATAAAAATAAAAAGTATTATTAGACTTTTATTTAAGTAAAATTAAGTGTATTATAAATAATAAATATTCATAATTTAATTAGTTGGGATATATGATATATTATACAATGTCGAGTTCAAATCATATGACACTCTTTTTCAATATTTATATATATATACATATTTTTTTAGGGCTTTAAAATTTAATTTATCTTAAGCCCATATATTATCAGGGCCGACCCTGAATATCACCCACCACATAGAAGAGAGACTCAAATAGAAAAGAATATCTCTAAGTGTAATATCCAGATTAAAATAGTATTTAATTTTTTTTTCTCTCCTTGGGATATTAATTGTGTGAGGATAATTATCTTATATATTTGTGTTGTTAGTGAGTTGAGATTGTTGCTTAGATTATTGTACCAATTTTCTAGAGAGAGTTAAAGTTATATTAACTACGAAAGTAAAATATTATGGTATTTTTACAAGGTAGGTAATCATTTAATTAAAGCCCAATATGAAAGTTTATTAGGGTTTTATATATTATTTAGTGGATTTTAATTAATGGTATAAGTGGTATTAAATAACATTATTATAGAATTAATGTTAAAAATTCGTAGGTTTGGATAAATTCGCACGATTAAAAACTGTTTTACTAAAACGATCATATCTGGAGTTCTAGAGCTCGGATTGAGGTGATTTCAGTGGCTTTGGAAAGATAATTCAAAGATCTATCAATTATGTAGAAATAGATTTATCGTAATTTTAACTTTATTGGGGTTAAAATTAAGGTACAAAGTGACGACCTGTTAAGTTTAGTATAGAAACCCTAAGTTTTAAAATTCAAATTTAAAACTTATATCTAACAAATAAGATTTTTATTTAATTATTCTATTTAGAGTTAAATTAGTATTAGATTATAGGGGTTATTTTATTATTTTCTTTTATGGGTTTAATTAGATTATAAAACCTAAATCTATCACATTCTTGATACGTAATATGCAGAGCCTCTAACCCTGAGAAAAATAAAACTCAATCTCAATCTCTTTCTTTCAAATTTCGAATACAATTCTTAGAGAAGACACTCATAAAATCCTATACCCTACAAGTTATCCATCTCGCTATCTATCAAAGATTTATAATTTTCCTTCTTGTTTCATTCTCTTCGCCAAACAACTCATGATTTTCATCAACATAACATTGAGATCATCATCACCATTCTAATAATTTGAGATTTCAAGATCTAGCACTGATTAAGAAGAGTCATCAAGAGGTAAGAGAGTTCTTCCACTTATTTTTGTGAACTTTTAGGTTAAACTTTGTGATCTTTTAGGTTAAACTATGAAATCTCGTTTTTTATTTTTTTTCTGAAAATTATTGTCTTAGTAAAATAGTCATATCTCTCTCAATATTGATCCGTTTCCAGCGATTTTTATATCGTTAGAAAGCTTATTCGATGATCTAAAATTTTTATGAAGAAACTATTCACCATTTCGGTGATATTCTATGTCGAAAATTATCATCTTTCTGATATTATTGTAAATCGTTTTTTTCATATTCCCAGAAAAAGTACTTTCACTTAAAATACCATAACTCTCTCAATTCTTGTCCATTTTTAATGATCTATATATGGTTTCAAAGATTATTCAATTTTCCATAAATTTCATGAAGAAACATTTCGTGAATTCGGAGTTATACTATGTCGAAAAGTTAGTTTCCTTCTGTATCATGTAATTCGTTTCTTGAATCTTGTTCTTCCAAAACTGTTTTGGTAAAATTGTAATATCTCTTTGAATATAATTCCAATTTCAGAGATTTTGATATCATTGGAAAGGGAATTTAATTTTCTAAAACTTTCATGAAGATGTTATCTTCTAGTTCTGAACCTTTCAATGCAAAAAGTTTGTATTTTTGCTAAGTCATATAATTCGTTACTCCATATTCCTTCTCAGAAATAGTTTCAGTAAAACAATCATAACTCTTTGATTTTTAATCCATTTTTAATGATCTTTATATCATTGGAAAGATAATGGAATTTTCTATAAGTTTTATGAAGATAACTTTTACTGAATTAGTGTAGTTTTTTGTCAAAAATAGTAATCTTCCTGCTGTACTGTAAGAGTACGAATTTTAATATTAGGGCCTTGACCCATGTCTTATTATAGGTAGTAGTAACGAGATAACAACTCTTAAGCAGCGGGATTTGAGGTAAGGAAATTAAGTAGTTTTTATGTGTTGAACTGCATAATTTAAATTATTTGTCTATTGAAATATTATTTGTGATGTATTATTATGAATGTGTATATAGTACTGAGAATGTGTGGTATGGACACAATATGAGTTTGTGAATCGATATATGTTATGGTTGGTACGATTTGTGTGTTGTATGTTGTATGATGTATGTGGTGTGTTGTATGTTGTATGTTGTATGTTGTATGTTGTATGCTAACGTCTCAGGTACAAATGAGGGGCCATGGTGGGGTATGATACGGGATAAGGCCGTTGAATGTAGAGATACCCTACCCTACATTTGTCTGATTCGTGTATGACATTGTTATGGTGGGTATGATACGGTGATGTTACTGTTGAATATAGAGATACCCTATCCTATAACAATGGTAGGGCTGCATAGGCCCATGTTATTATATGGGCAGATTAGGCCCAGGATATTGTAGGGTCAGGCTAGGCCCGGGTTATGTAAGTAATGGCTATGATATGCCAATGTTGTGATAATGACATTATTATTTATAGTATTGATATGATTATGTTATGAGTATGATATTGGAGTTATGATCTCTGTATATGTGTACGGTGTGAACAAATAATATAGACTTGTATGATAAAAGTTTCCATATGTACAGTTATTTGGTTATAGTTATAAAAGAGCATGTATGATAATGCTAAAACTTAATAAATACATTAATGGTATGTGTGATATTATATGGTATTGTTTGATAAGCATTTCCTTACTGAGTTTTTAGCTCACCCCCTTACTTTCCCCCTACAGGTATTAGACAGGGAAGTATGTATAGTGAGCAGGTGTGTTCCTGTACGTATACTGTGAGCGGCTACGGGCGGACAAACGATCTAGAACGCCGGTGGTGCCTTAGTTTTATTTTAAGCAGTTGATAAATCTAACACAGTGGAAATGCATTATTTAAAATTATTTACTTACTGTATCTTGTTTTACAAATGAAGGATCCTTCTCTGTTGCATTTTGATTTTTTTTAAAATCCACTGTTGTATTTAATTTTTTTTTTTATCTTTTCAAATTATGCATGAAAATAGTATTTTTGTAAAATAAGGCAAAATATCGGGGCGTTACACTAAGAAAGACACTGTCTCCTATTCAAAACATTGATGAGTACTTGACAGTGAGATAAGCTCTTCGAAATTTCGTACCTTTAATCTTGAAGCCAACATTTTTATTATTTTCTTTTTTTTTTTACTTTAATACTATTAAAAAAATAAGTTTAAATCAATTTTTAACATGTTATATCATCATTTCAAAAAAAAAAAAAAAAAAAAACATGTTATATCATGTACACAAAAAAAAATACACCCCCTCCTTTAAAAAAAAAAAAAAAATACAATCCTTTAAATCATGAGTCTGCCACTGTATATAATAATATAATAACAAAATATATGCTCACACAAAATATATAATTTTACTATTGTAATTGGTAGGTTATGACTAAAATTTTGCATAAGTAATTTTTATATAATTTTTTCATTTCAATTTGTATTTACAATAGAATCTTTATCTAATAATACATTTGGAACCAATCAAATTATATTCTAACTAAAATGTTATAACTAAATAGAGGTATAGTAGAAAAAATAAAAAAAAAAACACTAATAATCCTTTACTATATCATATTAAAATTATTGTTTAGTAAATATAATATTTATATATGTATAACAATTAGAATAAAATTATTAATTTTATATAAATAAATTTATAAATTATATATATATATATTTATTAAGATATAATTATGAAATTTTTACACCAAAAATTCAAAATGATAAATTTATTACATAAATACCTATACACGGCTAAACTAACTTTTTTACTCATCTTCTATATTTTATTACTATTTTACTACATGTACACACAATTCAATCTTTTTTGACACGTCAGTGATTGATGTATTACATCAATCACTCTATACATCATTTCTCTCTTTTTTTCTCTTCCTTTTCCTTTTATTTTTCATTTCTTTTAGTTTTTTTTTTTTTAAATTTTTTTAAAAAAAATAGTAACCTCCATAGCTGAACACTTCCCTCTCCACAATCCCAACTCCATTTTCTCTCTTCTTTTTATTCTTTAAATTTTTTTTCAACTCCCATTAACCGTTTTCCCTTTTTTTTATTTTTCTCTTAATCTATATATAAATATGGTTGTAACTCATTCTTCATCAACTCCTTCCCCTGTTCAAAAAAAAAAATTATAAAATGGAGTTGAAATCTTTAGCTAATAGAAACAAAGGTAAACGACTTGTTGTTGAGGAGGATGACTCTAATTTTGCTCTTCCATTGTCGAAACGTGGGCGAGCTCTTCCAAAGAAGAAATCAAAAGTGGCTGCCCATGAAAAAATTTCTCAAGATGATGCTCAAAAAAATGATCAAGATGGAGTTGGTCTTCGGTATAAGGTTTGATTTTAGTTTCTTTTTAGTTTCGCCCCTATTTGAAATTTGTTTGTATTTGCCATTTGTGTGTCTTGTGTTTTTCGATTTTACTATTCTAGCTTTTTCATTTTAGAATTTCGTTTGGTTTTGTTTGGTTTTTAAGGGCTTCTATTTTTTTTAGTTTAATTTATTTGTTCTTTTTATGGGTTTTTTCATTTTCGTTTGTTTAGTATTAAAAACTATTTTATTTTGTTGTCTTTTTTTTTTTCTGTTTTTTTTTTCCAGATGTTTTATTCTTTTTCATTTCAGTTTCTTCATATGATCTATTCTCAGTTTGTATTAGTTTTTTCATAGTTTTTTAATAGTGTAAAACGTTCTGTATGTATTTTTTTTGGGAATATATTTTTGTCTAGTTGTTTCCTGTCCATTTTTATATCATCAATGGGTAACAATTTGATTTATCATGGATGTTGATGTTCAAAGAGTTTTTCTGTATTTTAATTTGTTTACAGTTATTTTGTAGTTTTATTATGGTTTTGCTACTTATACGTAACTTGTTGTCCCTTAATTCAAATTTACTCTTCTTATTGTGTTTTTGAAAAAAATATATTCCACATTGGAAACCAGTAATCAACCAAAATGCAACTATATATAACGTAGGTCTATTATTCATGAGGTTTTTTTAAAATTTTCACATCATACCTTATTTGGATTCGAGGGGAGCTCCAGATCTATTTGTTACAGATCTACATTTCATGAATCTGGATTTCGATATTAGGGGGAGTTGTTTCGATCGAATAAAACCGAAAACATTTGTGTAATTTTAGTTTCTTCCCAGTTTTTTTGGTTTTTTTTCGTAAATTTCTGTTTAGATCATTCCAGCTCTTCTTTTCCAGTTGATTTCGCTGGAATTAATGGTTGTATTTCCCTCGTTTTGGTTTCATTTTGGTTGTTTTGCTGATTTGAAACGATCGAGGTCTGTTCATCTTCATCGTTCGCTCCGTGCAGTTGAAGGTTTAATGCATGTGGTATTTTTGTAAATATTTGTATGTAGATTGTATAAATGTTTAATGTGTCGGCCCATAGTATTTTTGTAATTTTTTTCTTTTTTGTATTTTTCTATTATTTTCCCTATAATTATTCTTATAGAGGTATATTTTTTTAATAAGACACTTAGAAAATGTATAACTAATTACAATTTAGAGGTTATTTTTATGAAAAATTACCCCAAATACTATTTTTGAATTTATTTTTTCAAATTTACAGTTTGAGTTGCTTTGGTGATTTCGATGTGGGTTGCTATACAGATGTTAGTTGCGATTTAGGTTGCTCCGTTAGTTGTTATAGGGGTTGTTGGATTTTGTGCCCTAAATAAAGTCCATTTTAATCAGATTTACTAATTAATAAAAGATTAGAAATCATTTTATGTTGCATGGTTCACATGATTTATTTCATGATTATGTATAATGTATAAATTCTATTAAGTCCAAAACATATATATATTTATTCATAATTATAGTGTCGTCAACACAGTAGAATATAATCATGATTATATGTTCAAAAGTTTAAGTTCCATGATTTGTCAATACACTGGATTTAGACTGACATGATAATTAGTGATAAGGTATACTTACACATTGGATAAGTGTTATGTCCTTTCCAGGGTATTAGCAAAGTATACCAGTTAGAGCTGAACATCGGGCGGGTTTACCGAGTTTCGGGTTTACGGGTTTCGGGTTCACGGGTTTCGGGTTCAAAAAAATGAAACCGAACCCAGACCCGGATAGGGCATGGATTGGCGGGTTGGTAGGTTTCAGTTAGCCGGGTTGGCGGGTTGACCCAGTCAACTCTTTAAAAAATTTTAATTTTTTATTCAAATAATTATTTTTTTTATTTTTTATTTATTAAATTAAACATAAATAATATATCAATTTTAGGGTTTTTTTATTTTTAATTCTTTTTATTTTTTAATTAATATATATAATGTAATTAAAAAAATAAAAAATATATATAATATATTAAATATGCGGGTTGGCGGGCGGGTTCGGGTTCAAACCGAAACCTGGTACTCCTAAAAACTCAACCTGCGAACCTGCCCGAAAGGTACCGGGTTGAACCCAACCCGCCTGAACATTTTTTTAAAAAAAAAAATTGTAGGTTGAACAGTTTGGGTTCGGGCAGGTTGCTCGGGTTCGGGTCGAACTCGCTCGAAATGTTCAGTCCTAATACCAGTATTGAATGTATGGAGTATACATTGGATATGACCGATATTGATCTTAGATAAGATATCATAAACATACTGTTATATCTTTCTAAGTCAATATCACTGGTTGATCTTAGGTCTATGGATCTTAATCCCTACATGGTTGTGTTCAACTCAACTATATTATTTATGTTCTTCAAATTGTTTGTGAAAGCTAACCAATGGTTCTAGTGGATACTTGCATCTTGGGAACATGATAGTTCAATTGAGTGGGAGCGTTAATCATAGATATGAAATCTATAGCTTCTATAAGTATTTAGAAGTGAAACGATAATTTTCTTGAGCTTGGCTTGATAGAGATAAATGATTGAGACCTCATTTCAGTAATAATATTAGTTTACTGAAATATCATTTATAGGTAGCTAAGTGTTTTAAGGATAAAATACATTGAAAGGTAGAACGGTAAATTTGTCCCTATTCGATGTAGATAATCTATAGATGATCTTCGACTGTTAGGATTGTCACAATGGATAATCATAGCATATGTATATCTTGGTACATATTGAACGTTCTATATAATTGAGAGTGCAATTCTGAATCTATAGTGACGCGAGGAGGAATTAATAAGTTAGAGAATTTTCTCGGTGAATTTTAGATCTACTTATTGGAAGCTCGGCCCATGGTCCCCTCACTAGTTGAGACAATACTGCTTACGGACTCAAATTGATTTTAATTTCAATTTTAATTCTAAAATTAGACTATGTCTTATTTATGAATTTTCACTAAGCAATGACTTAATTATCAAGAAAAGAGGTTATGGGTTAATTTATTAATTAAGAGAATTTGCATGGTCTATTTAATAAATAATATAAATGATAATTTTATTTGATAATTAATTATAATTATTAAATAAATAATTTTGACATTTATAGGAAAATATGGTATTATTGAAAGAATAATAAGTGGTTAAAATAAAGTGGCAAAATTATAACTAGAGAATGGTCTACTAAGTGGCCGACCTTAGTGTGTAGTTTTGCTCATTATTTTATTCTTTTTTAATCCATATAATTCAAACCTAAGTCTTAGTTGAAACACTATAAAAGGAACATAATGCTCTCATCTCATCCAACTGATCATTTAACCAACCTAAACCTAATTTTTATTCTCCGACAACTAGTAGATGAGAGACACCTTCTATAGTGATTCAAACCCTCCTTTATTGTTCTTCACCTATTCGCCCATAATGATAGAGTGTCATGTCCACACATAGCAAGTCAAGTACTCATTTATTATAATACTAAAAAAATTAAATTAAGCGAAGAACAGCTATATTACCTAATAATAATAATAATAATAATAATAATAATAATAATAATAATAATAATAATAATAATAATAACAAAAATAATAATATTAATAATAATAATAATAACAATAATAATAATGATCCAAGAATTCAAATATTTTCCAAATTTTCAGAATTTTTTTTTTTTTTTTGGTTCACCACATGCATATGGTCACACGTGAAATGTACCTTAATTATGTCCTTCAATTTAGTTGATGAAAATTGAGTTAAATATGATATCATCAGAAAAGTGTTAATTTAGCAATATCCCAAGTACCGGAGGAGATGTAATGTAACTAAAACAAGCTTCCAAATTTTATAGTCTGGATTAAGCAATATCAAGTTTTTGTCGTCAATTGCATGTATGAAATCTTTCCCTAATACATTTCGTTTTTGCCACCGTTGATAGGGTTTTAAAATTCAGTGCACCTAATACATAGTGAACAAAATATTCCAAAATCAAACATATAAGAAAATCATCCAACAAGAAGAATGATTTTCTGTCATGTTTAAAATAAGAGTTTGAAGTTGTATAAATAAAAGTCAAGTCTGGTGGGTTCCATCAAAGAACCTGTTCTGGAACCATCACCCTGAATACAGCATAATGATGATTCAGGCTTCTTTCCCCTTGTAGCCTATGGACACTACCTAGTGCTCCAGCATTCGGGTTCGGAAAAGCATAGAATATACGCCTAATTCTCTGGTGAACCAGGGCCATTGCACACCTGATGTTAACAATAAGATTCGATTTCTCAATTTCGTAAAATCAAAAACAGTTTGAAACAAGCAATCAAAAATGACATGATGAAGTAGATCTACTTACATAGCACAAGGCTCCCACACTAAATAGATGTCATAACCAGTGCAAAGATATGGCCGGTCTGATGAAGAATGTAAATCTTCCTCACAAATGTTCTTGATATCATTACCCGTAATCTGATTGGTAGGTTAAAACTGACAAGTTAATTCAAATCCAAAAAGTTATCGGAAGCAATTTGTTCAAAGATGTCATAGCTCATAGGAAGAGATTGTTCATGCAGTTAACCATCATGGCGAGCAAGAGTTTGCATGTTCTATGTTTTTGAGACTAGAAATAGAAAAGAATTTTCAAAAAAGTTATTTAAAATACTTTTTAATACAAAGTGGAGTTTTTTTACTTGTCAAGATGGTTTTGAACTCGAGAGTGAAGTGGTTGGCATGCAAGCAACCCTTTGATTTGATACTTTAAAAATGCTATTCTTAACAATAACTCATTAAAATGTGCAATACAAACAAAGCAGTGTACATTTAAATCGCTTTTTAAGAAACTAAATTCAGATGCAGATGGCAAACGTGAAATATAAATCTAATATAAATTTGTTCAGACAATCATGTGGAACAATTTTGAGCCTAAGTAGTACTGCCAAATCATTTGTCATATGCTCCCCCATGAACAACCCAAATACAAGGAATACAAAAGACATATCAAAGAAAAATTGAAAAGACAATCAGTGTACCTTTTGAATATTTGTCTTTTGTTTTTTTGCAGGAGAGCCCGTCGAATACTTCCTGCTATCAACATCAATTGAATCATCTTGGATCTCACCTGAACTGGGAAAAAGGAGTCTGTCCCTGGCAGCAGAAGATTCAATAGCAACCATAGCAGCATGGCGTAAAGGGTGCCAACAGCCAGAACTATATACTGGTTGCTGCTCAGCCCACCCCCAAGGATAAAAACAAGACACACCAGTATATAATTGTTTTGTTTCATCCTGAAAACAAGTAGACGGCAATGTCTTATGGCTCTCCATTCCCTCAGAATCAGTACTCAAATCAAGGGTTTCCCGCTTTCTAAGGCAATTTGTTTCAAGTGTAATCTTGTTTGCTGTAGCATCCCATGAAAAAACTTGATCATGTGCAGTGGCAATTACTTGTTTAACCGAGGGATCCACTATAACAGCAGCATTGACAACCTGAAGATGAAATGAAAGATGCTATTATGATAAAATCACATAAAAATAAAAAAACTTAATTCTTAGAAGTATAAGATGCATCATAGGGCAGAGATATAATAATTAACAGAATAAAAGTATCTCAGTGACCGATAAGTGAAATAGTTACCGAACCACTACCAGATTTTGCCAAGTGAATAGCCATGTTCATGAATACAAAAATTGATCGGCTGTCCTCATTACTGAATCCAGTAATACCGTCAATGTTACTGTTTGAGGATGAAATAGAAGACAATGTTAGGTATAATATATTTATATACAAGTACAACTATCAATAGGTCATCGTACACGAATGAAATTGCCAACATGGTAATCTTGTCTTACTAGGTTCGAGGATGATACGAAGTTGGCCACAGCTTACATTGTTCTTCCCACTCTTCTTTTGACAATGCAGCATATTGGCATACCTAAACAAAAGTTGAATGAGTAAAATCAAGTGTAAAATACTGATTCATTTGTCAGATAAATAAAATATTATTAGTGATCTTGAAAAATAAAAAGTACGGTTGTCATATGAAGCCAAAAATTGATTGATGAAGTCATGTTTAATTCAAGGAAAACAGCATTTAGATTTAAATTTTCTTAAGTTTATTTATTTTACATAGTTATAACGAAAGATATGAGTTATGATCATCCAAAGAAAGTAATACACTCTGCACCTAGAAGATTAAGTTAGAAGCAGAAATGCAACACATATTATAAGACATGAAAAGAAGACCCACTTTCGTTTCAAAAACACTCAACTGGTATGAATTGATAAGCTCCTGCACACCATCTGGCATACTGCATGACTCATTGCTCTCTTCAGAAGCTACACATAAGATCACCGATAGCTGAATATTTCCTGTCAATCCAAGTCAAGTCACCAAGTTGTGGAAATACTGATAGATACCAATAAGAAAGAGTAAAGGAGGGATTATTAAAAAAAGTGGATGGGTTAAAGAGTAATTGTACTGATGGGTATTGGATAAATGGGAATAAATTAGTATATACATGTGAGAGGTGAGAATTAGAGGGCCATATCGTGGTTAGCTCAAATGGTCATGTGGTTTGCTCCCACGAGGTCTGAGGTTTGGAGTCCCTCCTGGGTAGCAGCTACATAGCAAATTGCTATAGTTTCCTGGTCCTCAAATATTGTAGAGTTAGGTAGGGATCCTAGTTTCAAAAAAAAAAAACAAAAAGAGGGCCATAAATTGTTTGACTATATTTGGAGAGCTTCTGCTCTTCGGGAAAATGCCAAGACTCGAATTCTAGGCCAATCACTGTTTTTCTCACTGATTTCCAATAATGTTAGTTTTATTCTACCTGTTTACCAATTCTATTCTAACGTATTTTCATATCTGGGGTCTATCAAATAATATTAGTATGACAAAATTTCAATTAGGACCAACTCTTAACAATTTTCTACTGGGGGACAAGCCAAATTGCTTTATTAATGATTCGATAAACGAAGTATTGTCTCTGCTCTTCAAGGAAATTAAAGAGTGAGAAGTAATTCAAACAAATACTGGTAAGTCAAATGGTACCAATCCAGAACCAATGCCATGACTTGCTTCATGAGAACTGGAGTTCAATTACTTCAGAGCAGAGCACCCCCACTGTAATGTGAGGGATGACAAATACAGAAATGGAGTAGAAAAAATACAGGCATAAAAAGCTGATAAATTCAGGAAATAGATTTTCCAATAACTTGACAATAATAAACTGCTATTCGTTGTGCCCAAGAAGGATAGCTCAAACGATCAAGCATGCGGTTTGCTTCCACAAAGCCTGAGATTCGAGTCCCTCTTGAGTATCCACATAGCAATTGCTATAATTTCCTGGTTCGCAAATATTGTAAGGTTAGACAGGAATCCTAGCTTCGAAAAAAAAGAAAAAAAAAACTATTTGTTGTATTATTATTAATGCACATATGTTTTATATAGACAAAGACTAAATACCTTTAAACGTTCATCAAAAAAAAAAAATACCTTTAAACGTGCTGTAGAAAAGTAGAAAAGAAAATTAGAAAGAGAAAAATGAAAATATTTAAGGCCATAAACAAACCTCCTTCTAATTGTTTCTTTTGCACCCGCTTCACATGTCGAAGATTTTCAAGGGGAGCAATTTGGTTCAAACGCCTAAGAAAAGAAGCAGTTTATATGGAAGCGTGCATAGAGAAAAGTAAGAAAGATGGCAGGAAAGAGTTATAGTAAATTGGGGCAAACCTTATAAGGGCATTGGTGAGCTTAGGCTCAATGGCTGCAGCCAATACATTCACTGCAAAAACACAGCAGTACATAATGTAAATACATATATGAGTAAATTAACTTAACAAATGTAGGATGTGAGAAGAAGCAGAAGAAAGTTGTGATAAATCAAAATCACCAGTGGGTTGTTGATTGGGTGCACTTTGGGGCTTATCCGGGATGTGGACAACGTCCCACATCTCCATTCCAGGTGGAGTTCGTTTAATTGTAGAGCTCTACCTCTGACAAGTCTAATCTATAGAACACCGACCCCGGATAACCCTGGAGAAGAAACCACTCCTGAGCCAGACCTAATTTCTCAACCTGTAAAACTGATAGTGCTAAATCTTGTTAAAAATAGTTAATATTAGCACATAGCCCATACAATGACTTGAGGGATAAAAGTTAGCCAAGTAAGAGGGATTGAGCACGTACCTCAAACATAGATGGAACATGTTGAGCAACTTTTTTTGAGCCTTTTGCACCAGCTTGCTAGCTTGCAAAGTCTGCAACAAGAGACGTACTCAGAAGACTACAGTACAAAAGATTCAAATGCTGGTTTATGAGAAACAGGGATCAGTGGAAAGATTCAATTATTGAGGCCTCACAAAAGAATGTTTGTATACTTAATGAGAGACCCAGTTAAAAATAAGGATCACAAAAACTGATACACTAGCAATAATAGAACTCTGAACAGAATAATACACATGCTAATGGAGAGAAGCAAAATCCCAAAGAAAATAGACAGAGAGAGAACGGGAGAGAGGATTTTATATCAAGTTTGGCGAAAGTTCCTTCTCAAATGGAAATTCATGAGATTTTATGCCTCCTAATTACAGTCTGAATGAGAAATAAAGCAAAAAAATACCATCTTTATCTATCTTATTACTAACAAAACACACAGATAGCTAAACCAACGAATCACAAAATAATGATTTGAACTATGTTTACAGCAATAGAAAATAAAAATATCAATGACACAGATAACAATGAACAATATCAAGAGAAAAGTGGAAAAAAAGAGTTAAAAGGGAAATACCGGAGACAAAGAGGTTGGTGCTGCGCTCAGCCTTTTCCTGAGCCTGAGCGGCAGCAGGGAACGGATGAGGAACGAAATGAGAAGTTGAAATCGTCGAGAAGAATTATGATAGGCCACAAGGTTCCGCCACCAATCCCAAATCGAAGAGAGAATGGAAACAGGGTGTCCAAACTCCAATTTTAGAGAAGAAAAAAAATGTTGAACAAATGGGGCGATACGTCTGTACCTCACTTTGCAAAAGTACAAAATAATATGTAAAAAATTTATGACAATTTTATTGCACTACTACATAGCATGCAAAATTTGTATAACAATATTGCATGCAATTGTGATACAATAATGAAGTTATGAAATGAAAGTGTTAGATTCTTTGCTTGGAATTGATATTTGGAGGATTTGTATCTGTCTGCAACTCACTTGTTTATAGTGAAAGAGAAGATAGAAATTTCACAGAAAAAACCTGAGCTCAAGATTTAAGTAGCTAGTTTGAGCAAGATTCTTCATTGGTATGTACAACATTTTTATTATGAATGAATAGGATTTAACCAATATTCATCGAGTTTTGCCATCTAAATTTTTCCTTTTTTGCAAAAATTACTCCTAAATTGCTACAAATATCTCATGTTGTTGCATTTTGCTTATTTCCTTAAACATTTTGTTAATATAGCACTAATATAATGTTAATCTAGTATAGTTCAAGAGTCTAAATTAAAGATAGAAATATATAAATAACAGTATAATCTAATGATGAATTATAAAAACATGTATGTGCATTCTTAAAATTAATGATGGTATGTTTAATGTCAATAAACTGAATATTGAGTAGCTTAAAGTTGTTAAATAAATTATTGTACTGCAATTATACCAGTAACTTATAGTCAGATAAGCAAATTGTTTTTGAAAAAAATAGCTAGAATGTAACTGAAGTAGATATTTGCAACGATTTTTCTAGTTTGGGGGGAATTTTTCGCAACAAGAAAAAAGTTTAGGGGCAAAACTCTACAATTGTCAAAATATAAGGGGCGAAAAATCTTATTCATTATTTTTCAAATAATGTTATGAATCTTTAATATTGTTTATCATTGAGACTTTTAGTGTAATTCCCTTACTTCACTTGTGTAGTCTCATAATTACACAGTATACTATACACGAGTACGTCACTTTGAAAACTTCTTGGAATGACGACTAGCTCTGCAAACCAAAATCAGTCTTTCCAACATGTTTTATCCTCACTCACATGCTTCCTAGGAAGTCACCCATCCTGAGATTGTTCTAGATCAAACACACTTAACTTTAGAGTTTTTAAGTGATGGTCTACCAAAAAGAATATCATCTTCTTTGTCAAAGAAGATCATATAACAATTCCTACTTTATTTTACTACAAACCATTTAATTTTGCAATCTTAATAATACTGATCATTCCATACGAATATGAGATTAAGACCACATAGATAAATTTAGGAATTTTTTATATTTACTTAATACTTAATGTATTCATATAACATCAGACATTGTTTACATATATGTTGTTATTTCAATTCAGTTATTTATTACATTTAAAATATCACTACAAAAAAAAATATTCTATCTTGACGGCTAAAAATCCACGAGATAGACTTATCTCGGCAGTTATCAACCGCCGAGGATCTGACCGTCAACATAGAGATGATGACCTATCTCGACGGTTCAAAATATAACTGCCGAGATAGGTATGCCACATGCTCACATATATGTGCAACGTCGACACCAGAACCACCGAGATAGGGTAGCAAACCGCCGAGATTGCTACCCTATCTCGGCGATTAAGAATCCACGAGATAGGATAATGAAAATGGTTTGTCAACATTCTAAAGTTTAAAAACCCACTCAATATACATTCTAATTTTTTTTTCAATAAAGTAATGACATAAAAATAATAAAATTGATCACATATGAACTTATTATGTGATGTAAGATTATGAGTTTTTCTAACCAATGCTTATATGTTTAATAGCATGTATACTCATGCTCCCTCGTAAAACATGTAATTAAGGACTCAAAATTGTTCCCAATCATTGACATTATTGAAAATTGTTAAGAAATCTCACATATGACAGTCAAAGATTTTCACCTTATTTTTCCACATAAGACTTCACAGTTACCATTGTACAAGTTCAACCCTATCTTTGTTCATCATATAATCATGTAAGAAGAAAGAAAGTTCATCAACAATTCCCCTTGCTCCTAGTAGTCACGAAATGTCTTCTGAAAATTCTTATTCAATCCCCTGATAAAAAAAAAAGCCAAAAAAATTATGAAACCAGCAAAGTAACTAAGAAACTCATGTCTACAAAACATTAAGATGCATTTGATTTATGATAGAACTTGCTATCAATTTGGTAAGGACAGTAGCAAATATAGCAGAAAATAGAGCTAAGTGCTACTATATTGATACTAAAAGATAAAAGGAAGCAAACAATGAACCACTGGATATTCAAGAGACCCAATATTCTCCCAAAGCCAAAGACAAGAGCTACTGCTCAGTACAAATTCATTCACCACTAAGCCAAAACCAAAAAATATTATAAAAGAAGTACGAATAGATTCAACCTCCACTCTATATATAGTACCAATATCCCATTACAATTACCCTCGTATCCTTTTTATTTATTATCCTAAGGCTTATCAATTTATAATGGTGAATTGAATGAACCCAAGTCCCCTCCCCACAAACAAACACACTCAAATACCTGGAGCTAGCCTCAACTAGCATTTTATATATGATTATAACCATATGAATTTGAGTTTTTTCTTTCAGTCTTTCTCTAAATTCAAACCAATCAAAGATTGTGTATGGTAATTAACAAAACAGAAATGAAAATGAATGAGATTCACACCTAATATCAGGTCCCAAATAAGGAAGCTTGTTAAGTTTCCAATCACGGTGAAGTGAATAAACATGGCGAATGTTAGGCCTTAGGGTATTAAATAATAAGGGTATATGGGTAATTGTAATGGGAGTATTGAGATGGTATAAATAGGAGAGTAATAGAAGGGTTTTGGGGTGTGAATGAATTAGTTAAGTGAGCTTTTAGCTCTTGGGAGAGAGCTGGGTCTCTCGAATACCCAGCAACTTGTTCTCTTTTCATTCCAATATCAATATATCAGTTCTATTATCTCTACTTTTGCTACTGTTGTACTAAAATGATAGGAAATTCCTATCAAATGGTATCAGAGCACGTCGATTCTTTGAGGCGAGGTGTGATGGAAAATCGGTTGGAGTTTCAGCAAGCTCCGAATCAATTAGAAATGATGAAATCAGCTCTTGAGGCTACTATTGGTCCCATCGTGAAACGGCTGGACCTGATGATTGATCAGATACAAAAATCCAGAGAGGCACGAAACATCAACGACACTCTAATGGCGACGGAGGTTAACTCGATGGTGTCGGCACAAGGTTGTTCAAAGATGCTGCTTCCACAATTAGCAGCGGTAGTGACAACCATCAAGGAGGATGAACAGCGAGACGAAGCCGATAAGGGTGAAGCAACAGAGGTTTTAGATTGGAGAAGCATCTTGCGAACACTTCCAGTCAAGCACCATAGGATGGATCTTCGCGATACGTCGTCGAAGTCGAACCGCCGCTCATCGGAGCTACAGAAGATGATCGACGCTGCACTGGATGACACTAACATTGGTATCTTCTCTGTCTTACCCGGATTATGTTGGTCGGAAGTTCTTAGTTGGATGGGTGAGACACGACGCCGCCCAACGGTGGACGAGCAGCGCGGTCGACCGCCGTCGTCAAGTTCATGGGAGATGCGTTGCCTACTTGAGCCAGAGGAGAAAGAGGTTGAACCAATGGTCGAACCACCACTGGAGCTTCAAAAGAAACAAGTGTATCCGTCGGACACCAAAGGGAATCACGATTCATGGCCAACGGAACGGTGCTGCCGATCGGCACCGGAGGAGACAATCTTCTCGCCTGAGAAGCAGCTTCTGCGATCCTTGACGCCCAGACCAGAGAAGTCGCGATGTCTTCTCGAGCTCCCTAATGGCGTTCAACATTACTGGTGTGCCTTAATGGTTATTGAGGCAATTGGACTTGATTCTCCCTTTCTTGGTCTGAGGCCCAATTACTTTGACCTAACCCTTGGTGGGCCATTAAGCAAAGAAAGAAAAAAAAGCCCAATGTTTATTTTAGTTAACACATGGGTCACGTGGGATCAGGTCTCTATGTTCCCTTCTTCTAATCGCACGAAGCATCGTCTAGGACTACGACTGGACGATTACGACTCCCAGCCACCGATGACGGAACGAAGGACGGTGGGCACCGTGAGGACGGTCGGAGGTCAGAGATTCGGGTACATAGAGGATGTAACTTCACCATCCACTCGTTGGATTTTTGGCGGAGAGAGAAGAATCACCTGTAGAAAGTGTATCTTATTCAAGAGCAACTTATCTTCTCACCTTGAGGACAAGTCATTAATGGCTAACGCAGGAAAATTAATATCAGATTCACTTAAGGTTTGGCAACCTAAACTCAAATCTTTTCTTATGGTGAGTGTGTCATCTCAAGTTGAAATTGTAAGAATAAGATTGTCAAGGGATATGAGTGTCTACATTGATATTATTGGAAACAGATACATTAAAACACCACATAGGAGATTATTATCAAGTGATATCGAATCCTATGGGCTAGTAATTACATGGATTCTTCACAGAGAAAAGAAAATCAAAGTGGTTGTGGCAACCCATGATAGGAACTCAATAATCCAACCCTTGATTCTTAGGGATTTGTTCACTTTCCCCTATTTCTTTCCTACTGGTTTTGGGCAAGAGCACCAACAAAATGAAATATGTGCTAAAGTATTACATGTGAAGCACAACTATGACAATTGGGTGAGTAATTCATGTTTCTCTCGTTTACCCATTGGAATTGGCGGTTTATGGGTTTTTGACAGAGGACAGAGTATCACTTTTGGAAATTTTAAGCATGGCCTAACTTCACAACATCAATTTGGTTTACTAGGTATTTCGTATGGGAAAGAGCCACCTAGTGGTAATTTTCTGTTTGCAATTTGGTTGGTTGGTGAAATTTGGGGCTATCCTTTGCAGGGGTTGGTTAAACAAGTCATAGAAATTAAGCAACTAATCTCAATCTTGGGTGCTCTTCCTACACTGATGGGGGTTTATGTTCTCAATTGGAGGGTCATCAAGGCTGCTGAATATTATTTTCAGCAAAAGGATAAGCTTAACTTGGCTTATGAAGATTTTATTAAACAGGGCAGGGAGACATTTCCTATTGCAGAAAACTTCTTCAACAAAATAACAGAAGATTTAGTTCATGTAGTGAGGGAGCAAAGTGGAGTTCAGCTTGATGGATTCTATTTGAAAGGAAGCCACAACAACCCACTTACTCCAACAAGAACGATCTTCAACATTCAGGGGCATGGTAAGAAATTGTTGTGCAAATTGCATTTACTAGATTGGTTCTTCGATAGGGGTCGACATGATAATTGGTTTGGGAACACGAGATCTGGCGGGTGGAGGCGAGTTCTGAAACTTGGCATTTTTCTCACAGTGCTAACAATACGCATTGCTGGCTTGGTTCTGCGACAGCGGAAGCGAGGTTGGCAATTGATGCTTCATGTTCTTCACCTTGAGGACAAGGTGAATTTCGGGCGGCCGGTATTGTTAGGCCTTAGGGTATTAAATAATAAGGGTATATGGGTAATTGTAATGGGAGTATTGAGATGGTATAAATAGGAGAGTAATAGAAGGGTTTTGGGGTGTGAATGAATTAGTTAAGTGAGCTTTTAGCTCTTGGGAGAGAGCTGGGTCTCTCGAATACCCAGCAACTTGTTCTCTTTTCATTCCAATATCAATATATCAGCTCTATTATCTCTACTTTTGCTACTGTTGTACTAAAATGATAGGAAATTCCTATCAGCGAACTTCAAAATTATCAGGCCATGCGGAATATAAGAACTCCAAATCATCAGAACATGATGATAACAAATAAGATGTACATGTAAAAACTACTAGAGAAGACTCAAATTTACAAGCAAAATAAATAGGTAGGAATCAGATAATTAATGCCATAATGGTATAATAGGACAAATTAAACTATTTTTCTTAGATAACAATCATACTCATATAATGCAAAAACAATAAATTTCACCATAAAAGTCAGGTCACTACATAGAAGCAACAAAAACATATTATGAGAGCTATGTAAAGATGATATTTTAGTTCATCTATAGTGAGGTTGTTTTTACTTGGGACTTTCTTTCCTTACTTAATAAGAGGGTTCACTTTTCCAAGATGACATTTTCATTTATAAAATTCACAAAAGAAACTAGTCTCTTATTGAACTACTAAATGTATATATATGGATACATTTATACATATAACAAAACACGTTATATTAGTATGACATATGGATACATTTATACTTAATAAGAGTGATCAAAATTTCTCCCAACTTATCTGCAACAAACAAGTTATACATATAACAAAATACCAAAATACACAACCATAAATGAGTACTAAAAAGCCTCATGAAAAGAAAGTATAAATTATAGTCATAAAGTTTTAATCTAAAGTAGTAATAAGCAAGTTCTACATGCCAATATAATAAAGTTATTCTATGCTTAAACTAAAGCATAATCAAATCCCTTTTAATTTTGAATTAATGCTGATAAAATTAAATTGATGCTTAACAAATAAAAATGGAACTAAAAAAAACACAAAGCTTGATCTTGGGGACATTGTTAGGCCTCCAATAAGTAAAAGAATTTCAAACTCAGGGAAAGACTGCAATTAAGATCTATAACAATGCAGTATGTTTCTTTATAAGATCTATAACTGCAGTAAAGAAAACTAAGCTTAGCAAATCATTTCATACTAATATAAAATCTCATATTTTAAACAAAATTAATCATTAGTCTTCAGCTTCCATAGGAACTAATCATATTTTCTTAACCACGAAAGTCTTCATATGTTAATTTCTTAACCAGCCATAAACATTAATGGAAATGAAATTACTTAACTCCAAAAAAAACATGTAACCATAAACTAGTCAAAACAAAATGCACTTGAAAACATAGACTATTTTTTTTTTAAAAAAAAAACAAACTATAACCTATGTTTGTTGATGTGCAAGGAGGGGCATGAGGTTATGGCCGGGAATGGGTCGGAGGACAAGCGGAGGAGCTCTTGGACGGTCAGACGACCGGATACATACCGGAGGATGTGCGACTGCGACTGCGGGGAAGGGACGATCGAACGTGCAGTGTTGCTGGTCTCGCTGGCCGTCTGGAAGGTCTCGACGTGCGACGGTGCTGTGGGTTAGAAGATGGACGTGCAGATTATTAGGTTTTTAGGTTCTTTCTTTTTTGGAAACTTACAAAAATATGTAATTTAGAGTAAATTTTACAAAAATACTGTCACACTAAATTTTTTTTCAAAAATACTGTATTTTTATAAAACACTAGTAAAATACAAAATAGAATAACTCAAAACAATAGTAGAACAACTAAAAAACACCAGTAAAAACTTAACACAATATTATGAAACTTATAAAAAAACACAGTAAAACAATAAAAAATACCACCTGACAGTATTTTTGTAAAAAAAATAGCAAAATTTAGTATATCATGTAAATTTCCCTTCTTCTTTTTAGGGTTGGGCTGATAATATATGTTATGGGTTTTTTTTTTGGCTATTTTTCAAAAATATGGGAAAAATTATTAAGGTTATGATAAATATGGCATAAAAAGTAAATGCCACTAAATATGGCATTATCTAACCAATCAAACTAAAAATATGGTTCTTTTTCTAAAAAAAACCATATAAAACATTAAAAAGAAATCTGAATTTAAAATTCATAAAAATATTAAAATTCTCTTCATATTTATTTTTTAAAAAAAATAAAACAAATAAAACTATAGTGATTGCCGAAGTTGTCACTCGTGCTGGAAAAGTCACCGGAGTTTACTGTCGGCACCGGAAAAGTCGTCGGAGTAGCCGCCGGTGCCGAAAAAGTCACCGGAGTTGCTGGCGGCGCCGAAAAAGTCGTTAAAATTAGCATTGTCGCTGGAAAAATCACCAAGAAACCGGTTTCTTAATTTTACCGGTGACAATGCCAAGTCCGACGACTATTCTGGAGTTTGATGTCGGTGCCGAAAAAGTTGCCTGAGTAGTTCCTGGTGTTGGAAAAATCGCCGGAGTTATTGCCGGCGTAAAAAGAGTCGTCAGAATTGGCATTGTCGCCACCAAAATCATTAGAAAGATCACCAAGAAAGTAGTTTTTTCATCAAGAAACTGGTTTCTTCACCAAGAAAGTAGTTTCTTCATCAAGGAACTAATTTTGTTACACAACAATAATGAAGATTATGAAAACAAAATAAAAATGATATACACTGAAAATAATTGAAACCAGTTTCATCAATCAACCAAATAGAGAAAAAAAACACAAAAAAAATTACCAAGAAACCGAAAAAACCAGTTTCTTGGTGATTTTTCTGATAATTTTTCCGGCGACAATGCCAGACGAATTTCCCAGAGTTCTTGTCGATCGGAAAAGTCACCGAGTATTTGGTGTATTAGTCGTCAGAGTTGCTACCAACGCTAGAAAATTCGTCAGAATTGCCATTGTCGTCAGAAAAATTACTGGAAAAATTACCAAAAAACTGGTTTCTTCATCAAGAAACCAGAAACCAGTTTCTTGGTAATTTTTTCGGCGACTATGCCAATTCTGATGACTTTTCTGAAGTATACTGTCTGTGCCGGAAAAGTCGCCGGAGTAGCTGCTTGCATCAGAAAAGTCATCAGAATTGGCATTGTCAACGGAAAAATCACTAAGAAACCGATTTCTTAGACTTCAAGAAACCAGTTTCTTGGTGATTTTTCAGTAATTTTTCCGGCGACAATGCCAATTCCGACGAATTTTCCGGCGCCGACATCAACTCCGACGACTTTTCCGGCACCGACCGCTACTCCTGTGACTTTTCCGGCACCGGTAGCAAACTCCAGTAACTTTTCCGGCATCAATGACAAATAAAACTTCCTAAACAAATAAAAACATTACATATGAGATTTAGAAACCTAATTACATATATATGGCATATCAAATACCATAAAAAAACTTAAAAACAAAAAAATACCATATAAATTGGCCAAACTTAAATGTGCCATATTTATCATAAGAACTTTTAAAATCCCATACTAAGTGTAATTTCCTCTTTTTTTTTTTAAGGGTTATTTTTAAAAATATGAAAAAAAAAATTATTAAAGTTATTATAAATATCACATAAATTTCGCTAAATATGATATTATCTAACCAATCAAATTAAAAATATATTTTTTTTAAAAAAAAAAAACATATAAAACATTAAAAAGAGAATATGAATTTAAGATTTATAAAAAAATAAAAACTTAAACTTAATTGAATTACCATAAAAAAAACATTAAAAGTATCTTCATATTTATTTTTTTAAAAAAATAAAACAAGTGAAACAACAGTGATCGTCGGAGTTGTCACTCGTGCCAGAAAAGTCACTAGAGTTTGCTGTCGGCACCAAAAAAGTCGTCGGAATAGCTGCCGGCGCCAGAAAAGTCGTCGGAGTTGTTGATGGTGCCAAAAAAGTCGTCAGAATTATCATTGTCGCTGAAAAAATCACCAAGAAGGGCTTCATAGTGCCAAGGTGCTATTTCTTGTAGATTTGTCTCTAAAGTATGAAACTTAGTTGTGGCATGTCACTCATGTATCCTAAGATAATGGCTAAGCAATTTTCTCATAAAAAGTTGCCGGGAACTAAAACTAATGCAAGATGATGTCAACCTGGGCACCCAACACTGATGCAGGTCCCAAGTTGAGCCTTGGGATGTCCACATGACATCCTCAACTTCATATATGGTTCATTCTTTTAGAGTCATGGCGACATGTTTGTTTAGGGATAACACTCAAAAACGATTTCACTAGACTATGGTACTTACTTGGGTGCCCCAATGTGAGGTAATACTACCCTATCATAGGATAAGGGGCCCTCGGTGTTGTTTTCTTTGTGTCATGTGTCAAAAATAGTGTCCATATCATCAAGCCAGCTTTTTTAATAAACACCCTTAACAATTTTTTATTTTTTTTTTCTTCGATGCTATTTGCTAACGTAAATCTCATACGTACTTGTCCCATCTCCCTTCAAAATCCTTACTTCCCACTGTTTTGCAAACTTGCACATTTTGCCAAAAAAACGTCTTTATGAATTTTATACAGCAGTCATTTGGCAAATATTTTGCCAACCATTAGTCTATAAAACCTCACGGGCTCTCATTTTGTAGAAGCTACTCTTCTTCCTCTGCTCAGTCTTCCATCTCCTCTTCCTTTTTAAATCTTTCCTTATATGTTTCAGCTAATAGTTTAACTTGCCTGAGAAATCAAATCATCGACTGTTTTGTCGCCATGAAAACCAAACCTACATAAACAAAAACAAAGAACTAGGAAATAAGAAAACCAAGTTCACAAGGGAGTAGTAGCTAAGCTCATAAGGACACTAAGACAAATTAATAAGTTTTAATATGATTATTGAGGTAGACTATTCTTATAATGGGGTTTTTTTTTTTGGCTTTTGGGATGTGAATCCCTTTGTGATCGTCAAAATTCATTTTTCCTTAATATGTTTTTTAGGTTAAAAAGAAAAAAAAAAAAGTAAATTTGTTGAATAATGAGAAAAAGTGGGTTTACTATATAACATATTTCACCTAGTTTGTTCCTTAATTTTATTAACAAATCAATTAATGTTTTGTTTACTCAAGTGACTTTTAATTCTAAGTTGTTTATTAGAAAAAAAAAATTAATTAGTAATTTTTTCTCCTTAACTTTGACATGTACTAAATTGTGCCCCTTGAATTTTTTTTGCCGTTAAAAATTTCTTCCGAACTATTGAGATTGTTAAATTTAAAGACTTTTGTCTAATTTTAGTAAAAAAATTCTAACATGGATGAAAGTTCAAGGGGCATGATTTAGTACATATTAAAGTTTGAGGGATATGATTTGGTAGATATCAAAGTCTGGGGAGCATGGTTTAGTACATAAACAATCACTGAAACAGTAAAATTGAATAAAATTAGACAAAAGTCCTTAAATTTAACAATCTCAATAGTTCAGGGGAATTTTTAACGGCAAAAAAAGTTCAGGGAGCACGATTTACTACATGTCAAAGTTCAGGGGAAAAATTACTCATAAGCCTAAAAAAAATTGGCTTTCAAGGTACAACAAGGTGCTTTTGCAGTTAGCACCAATATGAACATTTTATAAGTGAGAGTATTGCTATTAGGCATTAGTGGTGTCCAATACTTTTTTTAGGTGGCGCTTCACGATTGGTTAACGATATTTTCCAAAAGTTATTTTTTTTAAAACCCAAAACTTAATTACTCTAATAACAGTATGACACTGATGAGGGTACTAGACATCACGAATGCCTTTTAACAATTCTCTATAATTGATTAGCGAATTTTTTTACATTTTTTTATTAAATTAAAATAAATAAACTCGATATTAAATTATACTAATAACGATATCACATCCTTAACATTTATTTTTTGTTTGATAGTATAACTAAAGTTCCAAATGATCATAAATTATATTATATTATAAATTTATACTTTAGGCCTTGCTCACCTCACCCGACCCCATATAATATTAATTAAGCAATAAAGATTATAGTATTTGAAGGAGCTAGCTAGTGGTGCAGCTGCTAGGCTGCCTAGCTTTTACCATCAAAATGGATTATAATTCATTCATAATAGCCAATTTAGTTGAACAGAGAGAAGACCATACCATAATGTTTGGAACGTCAGTAATGCAATTCTGCCATCAATAATATCTCCTCCCAATTAACTCTAGTATCGACCATTTAATTAATTGGCAGCAACAAAAACGATGTCGTTTATGTTATTATTATTGTTATTTTTTTTTTCGTAAAAAGTGAAAGGAATTATTATAATATTATTCTAAACAGCAATATTGTTATTATATTACATCTTCATGTTACAATTAATAATTTTGCATTTGATTAAAGATTCCATGTTTAAAATGTGAAGTAGTGATTTGATTCGAACCCAATAATAGAAAGAAAAAAAAAACATAAAAGCAGCCGAGGCGACCACCTTGCATTGCATGATTTAATTATAATACAATTCTTATAACTAAGAAGTCCATATATATGTGCCCTGTCTGTAGTAAAGTCACTGCTTATTTTGTCATATTTCTAGCAACTTGATTAATTAAATTGGCATTATCTATTCTATCTTTAAAAATCTTCTTTTAGAGTGAGTCAAATTTTTTCAACTCGTTAACAATAAATTAAATTTTTTGGAACGTATTTTCCACCAAATACTATAAAAAAAAGTGACAACTTATATTCTAATTTTATATATCTTTAGCTAAACAATTAGTTTGTTAATTTGAAGTTTCTCTCCATCGAAGATTGTCATAGAGTGATTTTTATCACTCTTTCAAAAAATAAATTTTTTTTTTTTTTTTCATAAATGTACAACAAAAACAAAATAACTATAAAAAATGTACAAAAAAAAATTATTTGAAAAACTTATACATTTTGAAAATTTATTACATAAAATCATACATTTTAATCATTAATAATTAAACTAATTACCATAAATAGAAAACTGTAATTAATGTTTCTAATATTATTTTGTAATATTTTATCCTGATGTTTATTATATTAATGTTTTAAAAATTATTAATAATAAAACATGTTTATTAAAATTCAAAACAAAGAATTCTGTAAAATTAATTAAATAAATAATAAACAGTTTCATAAGAATAAACAAATTAAATATTTTTTTATTAAAGAAAAAATATTTATATATCTATTTTAGTATGAATTATTATAATTTAATAAGTTTTTTTTTTTCAATAAAATACAATATCAAAATTATAAACATTAATGTATATAAATATAAATCAATGCTTAAAATTACTAAAAATAAACATGACACACATAGTGATATAATAAACATATGTGAATATTATTATTTTGTTTATTAAATTAGTAGGTTTAATAAATAAAAAACAAAATAAACATGTATACACAAAGTATTTTATATTATTAGTATGTTTATTATAATTGTAAATATAAAAATAGACATAGCCAATTTATACTATACTAAAATAAATATATTTTCTTTTATTGTTTCTATATATTCATTATTTTCTAATGAGTAAGTAAACGAATTAAATACAATTCTTACATCAAAAAATAAATAAAAAATATAACTTTATAAACTCCAAATATTATTTAATTAAAAAAAATAAACAGGACACAATAAACAAAAATAAAATAAAAAGATAAATAATTTTTTTTATATATATATTATTTATTTTATAAAAAATTACTAAAAGTAAACATGACACACATAGGGCCCGTTTGGTACGCAGGATTGGACTGGATTGGACTGAAAAGGATTGGAATGGACTGGACAAGATTGGATTATGCTGAAAGTAATCCTGTGTTTGGTTTAAGAATGGACTGGACTATTTTATTTATTTCCTTTTAGAAAAAAAAACTTAAATTAAATAAAACTATATAATAAATTAAAATAAAAATATATAATAATAAATAAATATAAATAAATAATTCGTAGCAAAAAAAAATAATATATCATATATAATTAAGAATATATCATAAATATATAATAAAATATTTTGTCATATTTTTTATTTAATAAATAATTAAAATAGTAAAATAAAAATACTTGAATAATATTTAATTGTTTATCTTAAACACTAATTTAATATAAATATTAATTTTTTAAAATATTTATATAAATTTTTTAGTAATTTAAAAATAATATATAATTTTATTGTCATATTTTTTTTTCTTAGAATCAATTTAAGTAATTATTATTTAATCAATAATGTTCTAAATTTTAAAAACTTATGTATAATAATTAAAAATTATACATTTTTACTAATTTTTAATGAATAAGTTTTTGATAAAAAAAATGTATAAATAAATGTGCGATAATTATTTCCTTTAAATTCTTATTAAATTTAAAATATATTATTAAAATTTAAATTAAAAAAACGATAAAAAAAATCTCACCTGCATGAGATTATTTATCCCACCCTGCTGGATGGGATAAATAATCTCAGACAGATGAGGTTAACTGGATTAGTTATCCAGACTTCTAACATGCCCAAACACTGGATTGGACAAATTAACCTGTCTAATCCAATCCAATCCTGCGTACCAAACGGGCCCATAGAGTAATATAATAAACACATATGTGAATATTATTATTTTGTTTATTAAATTAGTATGTTTAACTAATAGAAAATAAAATAAACACATATATACATACAAAATATTTTATATTATTGATATGTTCATTATAATTGTAAACATAAAAATAGACATATCTAATATTTATACTATACTAAAATAAATATATCTTTTTTTTCTATTGTTTCTATATGTTGATTCTTTTCTAATGAGTTAGTGAACGAATTTATCTATTGAAAAACAATTCTTACATTAAAAAATAAATAAACAAACATAACTTTATAAATTTCAAATATTATTTAATTAGAAAAAATAAAATATAAATTGTAGATAAATAGAAATTAAGATTTTTAAAAATCAGCTAATAATGATATTGGACATAGTTAATAAAAAAATTATGATTATATATGTTTTGAATTTTAAAAATATATCATTTATGTTGTTGGCGTGATTTGTATGATAAATACAAATTTTATTGTTTATTATTAATTTACAATTTTATGTAATTAGTAGGCTTACTCGTTAATATTATATAAATTAGTCATAAAAATAGTTATACAAATCTAAATATAGTAAGTTGACTCATTAATATATCTATTATAATTTAATTAAGAATTTGTATGAATTTTTATAAATATGTTTACAAATGTGTACATTTCTAAAATTGTATTTTTTTGCACATATTTTGTAATTATTTAAGAAAATGTATACATTTATGTAAAATGCCCATAAAAAAAAAAAAAAAACTTTATTTTATATTTGTATGAAAAATGTACCTAAGATATAACTCTTTCACTTATATTATAAATAATTAGTTGGCTCCAAACCCAATCCTGTGCATAAATGAGCTAAATCTGTTCTTAGATCCTCCTAGCTGAGGGAAAAGAAAAAAATAAACTCCCTTTAAAAATACACATTTTTTTTTTAATTAATTTTGAAAATATCATATTTTATTTTCTAAGTAAGTGCCTAATTTTTTTTTCTTATGACCCACTAATATTTAGGGTCAACCCTATTATCGATAATTTAGTTTTAATAATATTTTTAGCTATAAATTTTTTAATCACAACATAAAAATAATAATTAATAATTAGTCACAACTTTTTTACTTTTAATTACAAATTTTATTGTAATTCAAAATAAAATTTTTTAGAGTGAAAATTAACTCCATATCTCTCAAATCTAATCATATAAGGCAAGTTTTTAACAATTAATATTCCAATGTAACAAATTCAACTACATATATGCATTACTTCTTCCGAATCTTTCATAAAATTATAATTATAATCTTTACGATTAAATCAATCTATTTTGGGTGCATGCATGTATGCAGCGTAAAAAGAAAGAAAGAAAAAATTATATCTAGTGTTCATTAGGGCGGGTTAATCATAAGATAATTTAGGTAAAACCTAAAATCTTACATAATTTAAAAGGGTAATATATAATCTTTTTTAATAATATGATATGAGTGATATACATTATAAAGTATATTTCATATATTTTCAAGAAGGAAAAAAATCTTCTTCATCTAAAATTTATTACTAATGTTTATATTATATTCCAATTAATCTAAAATTTTACAACTATTAATTAATAATTAATAATTTTTAAATAAGAAATTTTATGTATAAACCACCTCTAAATAAAATTATAATTATATTTCTTATAAGTATACTTATATTTTATTATGATTATTTTTATGACGGTTGGTTTATTATTTTATGAAAAATTCTTATAAATAAATTAAAGTTGATTTATAAAAATAGTCGTAGTGTGATGATGAATAATATGTGAAAAATAATATGAAATAAAAAAGATTTAAATCTTATTAATAAAATTTTAATTAATTAATGTATCTTTTAAGTAAAAATAAAGTTTTAATAAATTTTAATAAAATTAATAATTTTGTCAAAAAAAAAAGTATAATTTAATTTTTGCTCAAGCCCTTATTCAAGCTTGAGAGTTTGATAGACCCTAGTGTTAGTGTCTACAGTCTACACTACTACTATTTAAGCGTTTATGCAAATTAGGAACACAAAATGACTTTTGTTGAGAAATTAAATAAGCCCATACTTATCTTATATGTACAGTAAAACCTTTACATATCTTTACATATAATTGCGGCTAAATTAATTGTATAGTTTATTAATTGAGAGGATATAATTAAATAGAGATATTGGTAAAAAAATTTCTAATTTCTAAAAGAGAAATGCTAAAGGATATTAATGGTGCCTAGTATCTTTCTATGTGTGAATATCGCTATTGGTCCAACTAAGTATCAGGTCTTATATAATTTAATATAATAGCTTTTAGGGAGTATCGCTAGCCAATCGCAACGCGACATGTCGAGAAAGTGCTAAGCACTACTGGTACCTAATAGCAATGCTCTTTCTAAAAATATTAATTTTAACTATAATAAATTCTGTAATAATTATGTCAGAAAAAATCTGTAATAATTATTATTCAAAAAATATTTGTATAACTACATATATAGATGTATATAGAGTGAATAGGGACAAAAATGACACTTGAAAAAATATAACAATGTATATTTTCTCAATAGGAATCTTAAAAAATTTATAACTAATTAAAATCGAGATATAATTTTCATCAATAATTACCTCATATTGGACTAAAGTATGTAATAACTTTTATTATATACTATATATGTTATACAAATTTTTTAAAATGGCCGGGCCGCTCTATTGAATTTGAATGAAGTTTCTCTTAAAGGAAAAGAAAAAAAATCTTGTAAGACTTATAATCAAGTTGTGGAGAGAACTTTCTTTATTACACACAAAGTCTTCTAAAGCATACATTGCTTTTATTGTCAAGTGGGAATTCATTAAAAAATAATTTGTCCATAATGTGAACAAGTTGCACTATGTCTTGTCCCAAATGAAAATTTGAGATAAATGTATATGTATATCCTCACCATCAAATCAAATGAAAAGGCAAACAATAGTGTAACTGTAATACTTAAATCTTGACCGTTGTTCAAATTTTAACCAAAAACCCCATATAGTATTTGGTTATTTGGAATGGATTGTGTTAAATACTAGTCAACTATCATCAAGAGTCTTTTTTATATATAGTTTGTAGATAAAAATAGTACTTATAAAAGATCATGATGAAAATGAGATCATGAGACAAGTGGCATACAAATCAACAAGTGATGAAATAAAAATAGTATATGTGGGTGCACCTACCAACTTTGATTCAATTGCTGTAAAATGGGGGTATGGCCTATGGCCACCACATATAAGCTCATATACCAACTGTTATGACACTATTATCATAATTAACTTTTTCTTTTCATTTATAATACAATTCAAAGAAAAGAGATTAAAGAATAATTAAATAGTAAACTAGATTACAGAAACAGGTGGCTTAATCTGAATGGGTCAAATCATAGGATTACTCCACGTGTACCATACCTTGTTTTTCTACTTTTAATTTGATCACGTTTGTTTTCCTATGATCCATTGAATCAAAACCCTTTATCTTCTACTGATTATAGTTAGCTTAACGTTTCAACTATTTTGGCTATATTTTTATTAAAAGAAAAGATAAATAGTTTGATAAGTATCTAAAATCTTATATTTGTAAGCTGTATAAATTTAATGTTTATTTTTAGCAGTATAAGTACCTTTAAAAACTGTAATTTTTTTTTAATTTTGTCAATACAAATTTTGTTATTGTCTTGACACATGTAAAACCCGAATTCTTAATCATTAAATAAACATTGAGTTTATGCTTGCAAACTTAAATTAAAACATTAATATATATGCGCTAATTATCCTTTTATTAAATGATAAATCCATTTTCATAAAGAAAGAAAAATACAAAATTTTGTTTATTTTTATATTTTAATTAAGTATTATTTAGCTGCATTGCATCCTCTGATTTGAGTAATTAATTTTTTATTTTTAGGAGTAAGAAAAGTCGTCGGCAACACGCGTAGTTTTCAAAGAAACGCGCAATGAAAAAAACGAACAGTAAGTCACAGGCAGGTCACGTGTGACAAAGTCAAACACTTTCTATTTATACAAATGCAATTCTCTTATTTCTCTCTCTTCTCTTATTTCTCGTGTGATAAAACAAAAGAAAAAAAAATCTCAATTTCTTCCATTCTCTCAAAACTGAACTTCTCTGAGAAACAAAGCAACAAACTACAACATGACTGGCAGAGAAATCCTCCAAATGATAAAGGTCAGAAAATAATTTATGTTTGTGAGTCAAGCTATTGTTGTTAATCAAGTCATCGTAGATATGATTGTGGGGTCATTAGTTTATAGTTGATAATATGTTAATTTTGTTGTTATGATTTTTTTTTCTTTTTATTGTGTTTGTTTGTGGTGGCCATCTTGTTTGTTTTTGAATATTTTTAAAGATTTCATCTCTTTTAACAAGGTCTGTTTTTGTTATGAGGATGGTCAAATAGTAATCATAACCAAAATAAAATAAAATAAAGATAGCTAATTAATGGCTTCTGACCACCTTAAGTTTTGGTTCAAATGAATGGTGTAGACATTAAAAACAGAAGAAATGGTTTCAAGATTGTCTATTTTTAGTCGTTTGACTTCAAGGTTTCATTTTCATAGGAAATCATTTCTTGACCTTCTTTTTAGATTTTGGAGAGCTATTATTTTCGGTTGAATCAATTATGGGTGCTTTCTGGAGTTTTGTTAAATATATTGAATTTATAAAAGGGTTTTATCCTAAATTTTAGAAGTTTGACCAAATCAATAGTTAGTTGTATGAAGTTTCTGTTATAACATTAGATGCTGCAAAAGCTCATTAGTAAGTAAATGGGATATTGGAGTGATTACTGCTGTTAATGATTCAGGTGAAAAGGTTACAGTAAGCATTTTATGAAATGCTGACCACTGTTAAAAGAGTTGCAAAAATGCAGAGTAGGAAAGTGTAAAAACTGTATATTTATATGCAAGGAGAGGGATCCCATGTAAATTGAACAGTTTTAAGATTAAAATGACTATATTAATTTGTTTTTAACTTCTAAGCAAGTTTCTTAAGTAGAGGGTTGTATTTGAATTTGGATAAATATATTAGCGTGGTGTGTGAAATCACTAGTCTTTGTCTTGTATTAACTTGTCAAAGCTAACATACTGATAAGAAAATGTTGCAGAATCTGCACTTTTCTGTTATTATTACCTAATTAATTATGCTTAGAAATGTAAAACTAAGTGATACATCAACACTTCTACTCAACTGGTTTTTTGGTGCTGACCTTTCTTCCTTTCCATTATATGTAATTTTTTGGTGATGACTTTTTTTTTTTCTTTTTTGTTCACTGCAAACAACGACCAAAATGTTCAACCATTAAACTGCATTGCTTGTTCTCTGTAGTGAATTTCATACACATTTTTGTCTTTTAATCATGTCAAAGAGTTTTTCATAAGACATAGGAATACTTTTTGTTAACTAATTTATGAAGTAGTAGTAAAAATTAAAGAAAGAGTAATAAAACACCCAAAAAGAGTAGCTCAAAAGGCCATGCATATAGTTTGCTCCCCCGCAAGGTCTGAGGTTGGAGACCCTAATGGACACCTACATAGCAACTGTTTGAATTTTCTGGTTGACAAATATTGTAAGGTTAGGCGGGAATCCTAGTTTTGAAAAAGTTAGTTGCGGTGAGAGCAATGCAGGGTTTAACATGTCCAGGGAATGTATGTATGATTTATATAGATTATGTTCATTTCCAAGAAGCCAATATATGACTCAAAATTTTACATTATGGTGTAGACATAGCTGGATTTAATTCATTGTTGACACAATATTTGCTAAGCAAACTGGTGTTGATGCATGACCATAAGCCATATTTTCATGATAGTTATGTTTTTTTTTAGCTATAACCTTTTTAGAACAATTGCTTGAAGAAGGCACTGAGTGGCACACTTTCATTTACTATAAACAACAATGAAATTTTGTTCTTTTATATTGGTTTTAGGAGAAGACTGGGCTGGGCTCATCTGCTCTTGATACAGGAAAAGGCAAAAGCAAAAGGTCAAAGCATATCACACATGGATTCCACATGGTAAAGGGAAAATCAAAGCATGCCATGGAAGACTACTTAGTTTCTGAATTCAAGCAACAAAATAATGTTGAGTTGGGATTATTTGCAATCTTTGATGGTCATTTAGGCCATGATGTTGCAAATTACTTGCAAAACCACCTCTTTGAAAATATTTTGAAGGAGGTAAAGATACTAATTTATTCTTTTCTTTGTTCTTCTTTTGAGGTTATGCTTTAATCTTTTATTGTTTTAGGATTTTCTTTTATACTTTTTTTTGTTTCGGTTTTAAGCAGCCTGGCATCTGGGTTGATACAGAAAGCTCAATTAAAAATGCTTATCGTAGAACGGATGATGAGATATTGGACAAAAGTTTTTCATTGGGAAAAGGAGGGTCAACTGCAGTAACTGCAATACTGAAAGATGGAAGGAAGCTCATAGTAGCAAATGTAGGAGACTCTCGGGCTGTTATATGCAAAAATGGCGTGGCGCTACAATTATCTGTGGATCATGAACCAAGCAAGGAAAAGAGGCTGATTGAGAGCCGTGGTGGTTTTGTATCCAACCTTCCAGGTACTCAACATTTCTTTATTAAAAGTCTCAGTTTCAGGCTTTCATCAGGCTGAGCTTATCTTAGTTATTGATCATTGTCTTCATTTTTAAGCCTTCTTTTAAGACTAAGTGGCTTATTTGAAATTTTACTGTTATAGATTTTGACTGATATCTGTCGCTTTGTCTTTTAGCAACTCATATTTTGACTTTCTATACTCTAAGGCTAACAATTAGCTTTTTGGTTAAAAGCACTCCCTCCACTTTTTTTTCATTCTTAATGTTAATGTGAGTCTTCACTTGTCAAAAAAAAATATATATTTCTACATATCATTTCTAATTAAACACTATTCTAGGCCTATTTTTCAATAGTGTATTTCAGATTTCTCTGAATCAGTAATTCTAATTTGGCTGTGGCATTTTTACTTTTGCTACTCTTGTACGGTAAACAGAACTTTTTAGTTGAAAATATTTCCTGTTGAGTTCTAACTTGTAAATTTTTACAGGGGATGTTCCACGTGTCGACGGACAGCTGGCTGTAGCAAGAGCATTTGGAGATAAGAGCTTGAAGATACACCTGAGTTCAGAACCTGATGTTTCTATCCTGCCTATAGGCGAAGATGTAGAGTTCTTAATCTTAGCAAGCGACGGGATATGGAAGGTTTGCATTTTAAATTATGTTCATACATTTTCCTGTTAACATTATTGTCATAAAGAAAATTGACTATTACTTTATGAAAAGAATCGGTTGCTTTGCCTTCTTTTCTCTTCTTTTTATGTTTATTTTTTTTTCCTTCATGAACATTTATCTTCATTTGGTACCTTACAAGTTCAATTATGTCGAATAGGTTCTGTCGAATCAAGAAGCAGTGGACTCCATCAAACATATAAAGGATGCCCAGGCAGCAGCAAAGCATTTGATTGGGGAGGCTGTTAATAGGAAAAGCAAGGATGATATATCTTGCATAGTTGTAAAGTTGCAATAATTTTTCCTTGAATTATATGAGCTTTACCTTTTTTTTTTAACTTTCCCTCAAGTGAAAGACCAAATAGCTCATCTGTGTGAATATGTAACATAGATCTATTTCTTTTGGTGGCTGTGAAGATTGTTTAAAACATCTACTCCACTGTAGTGTGTAAAACTGATTATGAGAAGGTTTACCATTTCTTTCTTTAGAAATATAAGCTCTTGAATGTTCTATATTTTAATTTTCTCTTAAATCCGAATGACAACAATTTGGGCCTTGTACATTTTTTTCCTCTTTGCAAGGTATACCTCTGTGTTTGGCTAAACACTTGAGACAACTTGTTATTCCTATCCTACAACTTATCCTACACCTATACATATATATATGTGTGTGTGTGTGTTCACTTTCATTAGGATAGGTAGAAATAGAAGAGAAAGGCTTAGTTAAGATAAGAAAAATGTTTGAGAGTTTGGTGGGATGTTAAAGAGAGACTAGTGTGTCTGATCTACTCCTCTCATTGTGAGATCAAGTTGTAATGAAGCAAGGCTTCAATTGAGTGATCTAGCTGCAATCTTGGACAGATTGGTGTGTGTATTCTCTCTCTCAAACTGTTCAATAAAATTCACTAGCCCTTAGAGGCTGTTCTGGCCGTGGAGTAGACAGGATAACACATTGTTATCTTGGTTGAACCGCATAATATGTGTTCTTTTACTCTTTCTCATCTCTGTTATTGCTTGTTGATAATTTACTTCATGTTTGTCATTTTCATTGCTCAGCACTTGACTTGTTGAATTGTGTTTGTTTTCTGTTCTTGTTGAGCTACATTTCATAACAACTTCTATGGTGAAAGAGAATAATAATAATAAAAAACTTTAAACAACATTCTCACTGCACTGTCTGTTTTCGCGGTCGTTGGGAGGAAAAATATGAAGCCTGGCCAGGTAGATGCTGCAATCCATGCCAGCAGAAGTTGGGGGAAAAAGAAAACAGAATTTTGAGGGCCTCTTTTTGCTTGGTCATTTAAGCAGTGATGCTACAACAACACCTACCACCTAACTGAAGGTGTTAGTTCAAGCCCTGTTGCAAGCATGAAAAGATGTTCAATGTAGAATATGCACACTTTTCTTTTCTTAATCTTTTTCACACAAGTTAAGAGATTGCACTGCAGTTATAAAACAAAATTAGGTAAAGACACTGCTGTTTTGTCTTAGAATCTTTTATAAAAATCTTCTTTTGACCCTCAAACAGAAGTTCACTGCTATTATTGACATTATTAACTTATTTGCATAGTATTCTTTTCCTTCATTAATGAAAAATTTTTGTTACTTATTATTCGTCACCAAATACTGACTTGTGGGATCTGATAGTAGTAATGAGAGCAGATGTCCTTATCAAGTATGTGTACAATCTTTTTCTGGCTAGACTTTGGTTAGAGTGGTCAAGACAAGTGTCGAGGATGACCCCAAATTTAATTTAGTTTTAAGCTAATGAAAATTAATTTAAGTTACTTTTGTGTTTTTTTTTATACCTGTTTTTGATTGGCTCCTCATATATATTCTTAAAGGTCTTTACAGAAAACATGAAAAGGAATCCAGTAAGGTGATTGAAGTTGACTAATTACCAATATGTCATATGCATAGCCTTAGCCTTTAAATGTGTTAAAGCCCCATTCAAGTTTATCCTAATCTATCATCAAAATGAACAAATTAGTTGAAGTTTTATTGGAACATGTCCTACTTGTGACTAATCTGAAAACATATTTATGGTTGAATGAACTGCAAATGAGAAAAAGACTACTAATGAATGATACTGTTTTAGTTAGTAGAAGCTAGTAAATGAAGAATTTTGCTCACACTTTAATAAACTTTTAATCAAATCATACAGAAGCTTGTCGTGAAATTTAGCAGCACATAAATGATATGTGTCAAATTGGGCATTACACTTTGATTCCATTTTCTTGTATTCAGACTACACAAGTACCAAAAGAAAAACTGCACAACTACCACATGATCAAGAAAATATATATTCATAAACTGTTTCTAATGAGACCTTTAAAGGAGATTCAAATTTTCTTGTAACTACATGGAAGGTAAACTCAATTTCAAATTCAGATTAGCAACAAGAGGTATTTATATAGTAGATAAATTCAATATAAAATTTAAAGAAACATTTTTCATTAAAAAAAAAAGATAAAATAAATTAAAAGTTAACAATTAGGGTATGACTTAAGTAAACAAAAAAGTAACTGTTTACACCAAAAGTAGTCTTGATGACATGAACATCAATATTTGGCATGTGACAAGAAAGATGACATCTCGGAGTTGAGTAGTCTCGAGTCATAGCAAGTCGACCTGGGAGGAGTGCCTAGTGTTACGTGCAGTCTATGATGGCACGTTACAAGCTAAGTGATGGCCACAAGTTGGCCAAGTGGTGGTCAAAGTGGTGGCGCATGTTGTGATGCATGCAGGTTGCATGCTGATGCTTAGTTTGTATGCAGTGGCATTTTCGTAAATATCTTCAATATTGTCCGGATCGGGACGGGACTTGGTATTCGCCATTTATTTGGGTCTACAAATAGAATGGTGCAATCGGTTTGGCGAAACGAGGTGATTTGGTATATGGTGCTTCCCATATGTCTACAGAGCAAAAATCATCTATGTTCCTGGTAGAAGGCTAAAAGCTCAGAATGCTCTTTAAGGGGGTACCCTGGTGTCAGCTCTCCACCACCCCTTGCACCTTGGTGCTAAGTGAGCTACTACTAGCCAGTGGGGACTAGTAGGGCGGGCATATGAGGACCACGAGGGGACTCATATGTCTCCATGAGTTGGAGTACTCATGGACATTATCGGGCCGACCCGGTAGTGCGTCGAAGAATACCGCCAGAGGTTCAATGGTACGTTTCCCTTGGCTTGCCGGTATGCCGCTTGCACGAGACGTGGCCTAGATCCTCCAAGAGACGTCGTGGTGTGCCTAGGCCACGAGTCTCAACACGAGATGACACGGGTAGTCATTCGTGGACTAGTTTGCATACGCGCATGGGACAGATGTACCATGTTGGAAAGGGACAGAGGTTTAATGTATGCAACTTGTTTGGTGGCTTGTCTAGAGGGTCTGCCAACATGCGTGGAGGCATGGTGCCTTGAGGATGGGTCCATGGACGTATGGGAGTCCTTGGGCGACGAGAGAGACTATTCGGACAGTATCGAATGGGGCATGATAGAGGCGTTGGCACGTTGGCTTGGTGTTGACATCTTGCCACACATGCTACCTTGGTCACGAGTGACAAGGTGAGCGTCAGTGTTGGGATTTGTCTTACCACGGTGGGAACCTATGGACAGTGTGAGTATCTTGGCTAGAGAGCCTCGATGCATGGATGCACTCATGGATGCTTGCGAGCATGACTCGGCGGGAGTTGTTCGAGAGACGGAAGTGTGCACGAGGCACACGGCCGCGCGAAAAATGAGCCCATTGTTACTCGGATGGTTGGAAGGCTGACCTTGGCTTAGAGAAGTCAAGGTGCCGCACGGGTATTCCGCTGCCTGAAAAGGTGAGCCCGTGACACCTAGCCCTACGCCCAGGTTGACTTCGGGAACTCTAGAATGGAAGTTCAGACTTTGATAACTCATTTTCAACTCACTATCTTTTAGTATTCTATACCATGAAGACATTGAGCAATCAAACCAAGGCCCTGAGAGCTGAAATTAAATGAACCTGCACCTAGCACCCAGGTTTTGACAATTTATCAATCTGGGCGACTTCCAAGTGTCAAATCGACATCTGACTTTTGCATCATCTTCTTCTTCATTAAAAACAGGAAGACATGTACTTTTGGGGAAGAAACAACACTTCCTGGGTGCCAGAAGCAAGGCCTAGCGCCTCGGTTGACTCTTGGGGCTGGCCTAGCGCCCAGGTTAACATTTTGTCAACCTAGGCCAATTTCGATGATGTTTTCTGAGAGCTCTTCTGGGAATATTCTTCATTTTCAGCAAATATTAAGATTCAACTATTTTTGAAGACCAAACAAAACTTCTAAGGGGCCAAAACTGGGACCCAACGCCTAGGTTTACACTTGGCACTAGGCGTAGTGCCCAGGTTGATATTGTCAACCTGGGCTATTTCCAATCAGTTTCTCAAAAAAGTATTTCAGGCATTTTTTTCGTCATCATAAATAATGAAGATTCAAGCAAACTCAAGGAGAAAACCACAAACCCGAGGGCCTCAAAGCTGAGCCCAGCGCCCAGGTTGACAATCAACCTGGTGCGCTGGTTTTGATCACTCAAATGCCAATTCTGATTTGAGAATTCTCTCCAGAATGGTCAAAAATAAGGTAAGAGACCTTGTCCTCAAGTTTTAGAACCTTGGAAGTATCAAAACGACATCTCGAAAGCTCCAAAATAAGCACCCAGTGCCCAGGTTGACAAATGGCTTGATGCGTTGGGTTCTGCTTATCTGATTCTAATTTCGTCTCGACCGTTCATCTAGTTTTTCACAACAACTAAGATCAATGAAGTCAGAGAATTCAACTTCACAACTTCGCATTTCTCATTTCCATCATGGGAAAACCACTCAGAAATGAAGAGTTTTGAGTCTCTCATTTCCGCAGAACAAAAACATCTTCGATTTAGTGACCAGCTTCGCCAGAACACAGAAACAGACTAAGTGATGTCAAAATATCACTTAGACATCACAAAGTACATCCCTAGAACGTATTCTCACTTACACAGCGTCCAGGTTGACCCCATAGTCAACCTGGGCTTTGGGATGTCAACTTGGGCGCAGGGTTATGAACTACCTTCAGTAAAGCAACCATAGCTCACTCATTATTGATCTGATTGACACGATTCTACTTGATTTTTGAAGCTATTTCAATTGTCTATCAACTAATGTCTCACACTTGAATTGCAATTCTGAAGTTATCGACTTCAAATTTTACCCCCAAGGGATTTACAAAAATAAGCTTCGACTTACCCGGAGCGGAGCCCGCCATCGTGACCCAGGCTCAAAAAATTTACTATCAACCTCGAAAGTTAATTTTGACTGTTACATCATCATCTACGGTCAAAGTTAGCCAATTTAGATTTTTTTTTCCATATTTTGAATTATTTTTTTTCCTATTTTTTAGGATCTCCTTCACCTATAAAAAGAGAGCTCATCTAGCTCATTTTTCATATTCAGAAAACTACCTACAAGGTCAAAGCATCTCTCTCTAGTTTCTCTCTTTAGAAACCAGAGCTTAAACACTTAGCCTCTTTCTGTAATTACCATCTTGTGAGAAATAAAAAGTCGAAGTAGACGTATCTCCATTACCATCGCGGCATGGGGAGTGAACTACTATAAATTGTGTGTGTATCTAATTTTTTTTACTTAAACTCATTATTTATCTCGCCAATCTAGCGAGCTAGTATTGGCTACTTTTCAGCGTCAATATTTTGGTAGTTTCATTGAGAGCCACAATTCGAGTTCCCCAACGACAATTTGAATTCTCTGCTAGGAACTTTATCTTGAAAGGAATTCATAAGTTCAAAGAAATAATCATCCATGAAC
Organism: Cannabis sativa; assembly: GCF_029168945.1. Classification (NCBI taxonomy): domain Eukaryota; kingdom Viridiplantae; phylum Streptophyta; class Magnoliopsida; order Rosales; family Cannabaceae; genus Cannabis; species Cannabis sativa. The sequence goes on along the minus strand of NC_083608.1, from coordinate 39,139,209 downwards.
ATGCAAAGCCACACTACCACTACTCAACAAGCGACAAGGATTAAGATTCCCCATAAGGAAGTGTACTATGAGCAAGCGTTCGAAAGGATTCAAACTCAAGAACGTGGATTTATGGGATCTCTGCCTGATATGGAGCGGTCGTCTATTAGGGAAATGAGCTACAAGTGAGCGTCTAAAAAGACTTAGACTCGAGATCGCAGACCTACATGTCCACCACACGCAGCTAATAGGACCAACTACAATTCTACTCAAAGTAATTCAAATAATGCGAGAAACCAATCTCATATGTGGGGTTCTCTTCATAAGTCCAATGACTCTAGATCACCCCATGACCCTAGAAAGGGAAAGGGACTTGCATTCAGGCATAGGGGAAGAACCGATAAGCTCTACCATGAAAGTGAAGAGTATATGAGATTCAGAGGGTGAAGATGAATAAACTACTCCACACTCAAAAATACTTATGTGATGAACAAGGTGGTTGGTGTAGGTACTTCGCCCGAGGTCCTAATGACCAACAGTACGAATACTTCCCACAGGTGCATGGAGACGTGTTAAACTTGAGAAATCTGTCCAACTCCCTCCACACATGTCACAAAGCAAACACTCGAGAGACGACTCTATCGTCTTACGAGATGAATCCCCAGAGTGTAAACCTCTATCGCCGACCAACTCCCATGAGAAGACCCTATGGCTGGCCAGGTTTTGAGCAAGACCCCTATGGTCGACCAGGGTGTGTTACAAATCAAAGTGTGTGTTTTTTAAGAACTCAAACATGTTCTTTGTGTTCTTTGTGACTCAAAGAGTCAAAAATCACAACAAATGTCAAAATCAAATCTTTTTTTGTCTGGACATCACACATTATACATCCTAAAACTATCATGCAGATCAAAATACCAAAAAGATTAAAATCTAATGTGGGAATTAGAAAATGTTCAAAACAAAGAAAACCTTTGAAACAACCATGGCAAAATTAAATAAACAAGTGAAGAACGAGATTTGAAAGCTTACCCACTACTAAAAATCGTTGATGAATAAGATGGGAAGCTTGAATTGTCAGAATGACACGAAAATCTCAAGAGATGGAGCACTATGGGGCGTCGGCCTCTAGATAGAAGGAGGAGCCTTCTAAAGTTGCTTTTTTGTAGAGAGAGATTGAAATATGAGAAATGAGAAGTGAGTTCCCCCATGAGCTTATATAGCTACTGTGGGACCCCTTCTCACTTGCCATGCAACATGTAACAAGAAACATGCAGAAGATTAATGTTTTTAACTTACTGCTAAGGAATGTGATCAGACAATCAAGATCAAATATTTCAAAGGCTAAATATACTGCAAGATCTGCCCGGTTAAGGCTACATCAATCCCCACTAAGCTAGAAAGTCCCTATCCGCACAGACGTCTACACAAGGACTTGGGGGGTAAATATTATCCTGATTTTTTCTCACCAGATGTGGCATGTCCACGTGGCCAATATCAATACCTCGTGAGAGTACAACTCTCCAACAAGAAAGCCAACCCATCTACTTAGCACTTCAACTAACGAGGAGTCCGAGTATTTAGGAGGGACGATGAAATGATAAACTAGCCACTTCAAAGGGGCTATCTGGCCCTATTGCCAGCATAGGCTGGCCAGTTTCCACTATATGGCTGGCCAGCATATCACCCTGGCAGGTGCATGGTTGGCGAGCTTTGTGCTTGGCGGGTTTTTGGTGCGTAGCTTTCATCCATGGACAACAATTCAAGCAACAAATTGGGCCTTAACAGCTTACGAAAATAGAGGGAAAATATCAACAACTTCCTTATTTTTAAGGGGGAATTAAGTCATTTGAACTTTATTAATTTATTATGTAAATAATAGCTTTATTTACCTATTTGTAAGGGACATTAGGGATGTAAGCTCTACTATATAAAGGGCATTAGTCAAACCTTAAATCTCTAAGTCTCAATCCCTAAGTCTGATACTCATCTCATCTCTCTCTCCCTCACACACACAGTCTCTCTCTCTCTCTCTCTCTCTCTCTCTCTCTCTCTCTCTCTCTCTCTCTCTCTCTCTCTCTCTCTCTCTCTCTCTCTCTCGATATTGCCAAAACCATTCTCACATTGTAATCTTAAGAGAGCTGATGCCGATTTCACAATATTTATGATCTGAGTAGTATTACCTCTGGTATCAATACAACTAAAAGGGGAGTAGGTCATTATCCACTAACTAATGGGGCCAAACTTCTGTAAAATCTCGTATCTATTTATTTTTCTATTCTTATTGTGTAACACATGGCAAGCATCAAAATTAAATACAACTCCGCTGTCGGTTGGCCAAATCTGAGGTTAACAATTGTGATGTATAAAACTTAATATCGTTATATTATATAGGATTAAAAATTATAATTCAACATATTTTTATTAGATAGACAATAAAAATATAATATATTTTACTCAATTAAAAAGAAAGATAGAGTTATTGGAAAACGAAATTTGGAAAAAAAATTAATAAAGAATAAAGAGAGACAAAAAAAAAATAAATAATAACAAGTAAAATGGCACACATGTAATTTTAAATTTTTTTACCATTTTTATTAAATAGACATATTTTATCAGATAGACAATAAACATATAATATATTTTACTCAATTATAAAGAAAGATAGAATTATTGGAAAAAGAAATCTGGAAAAAAATTTAATAAAGAATAAAAAGAGACAAAAAAAAAAATAATAATAATAACAAGCAAAATGATACACATGTAATTTTAAGGGTAAATACCATTTTAGACTCTGTGTTTTGTAAAAGTTACCAAAATGACCATTTGTTTTGTTAAATGACAAAATGGACATTGTATTTTTCAAAATTGTATAAATAGGACCTGAACTAATTTTTTTGTCAAAATAAAACTTAATTATAATCCAATCTAAAGATGTTATGACAAAACTCATTACATTTTCTGTATCTATTCAGAAATTATCTTAAAGTTAGTTAAATTAAAAATTAAATTGGTTAAAAATTGAACTGAGGGTCCTAATTTTACAATTTTGAAAAATATAAGATCCATTTTGTCATTTAATAAAACAGAGAGTCAGTAACTTTTACAAAACACAGAATCTAAAAGAAATAATTACATGAAACACCATTTTTTATAAAAAAAAAAATTACATTTTCACGTTTAAAGATTTTTTTTTATATATTTTTATAATTTTCTATAGAAACAACAAAAAAAAGTCCGTATAATATAAAAGTAACAAAAAAAATAACATCTAAATAACGTCAAAATAACAACAAAAAATGACATATATATAACAAAAAATCAATAACAAATTAACAAGAGTATAATATAAAAAGTCCGTATTTTTTGTAAATAAAATTATAAAAATCGTAAAAATATTTAAAATTTCATACAACCGTATTTTGTAATTTTTTTTTGTTATTTTTTTGTATTTATGAAATAATCCTAATCTAAAATGGTGAAAATGTGATATTTAGCCATTTACTTAATATTTTCAAAATAGAAACATTTATCTAATTGCTAAAAACCTTTGGGGGCCATTTTCTTTTATTGCCCTTTTTTTTTTTTATTTAAACCTTAGATGCGGGCCTAGACAGTTTCATCCCATGACCGGCCCTTGTTGGGCCCCATAAAATGCCTAATAGCTTCTTATACTGAATTATTATATGTCAAATAGTTTCACCAATACAAAAGAGAGATGGAAGTGAAGTTTGGTTTTATATCTTCGTCACTCAATTTTTATCCCATTCTAATTGACAAGTGTCGGTATGTAGTAAGTCGTATTTTGACACCGTATACATGCAATATATTCTCTATGTATATATTGTTTTTAAAAGCAACGATATATATTTTATTTCATTTGTTAAAAATAAAAAGAAAAACCATATATTTTATTGTTATTTATATAAAAACTGTGGGCTTGTTTGGCTCCATTCACTATGTCTTTATCGAGTGGCTACCAAAGTTTTAATCTTATTAAACAAAATGGCGAAAATCGACGTCGTGTAATTGGACCGTACTTCTTATTCTCTTATTAAATTCTCATTTATTTTCCTTTTATTTTCTAGCAAGAAAATTTATTAGCTTATTATAATGCGGTCAAAAAAATAAAAAAGTACACAACTACGTATAAATATGTGTACGATCGACCCTGATGTTACTTATGCTAAACATATAACATGCTATTAGGTATTATTTGCCCAGCGTCCACCAAATCATACTATATAAATTTTAATAAATTTTTATAGTTATCATTAAAATAAAATAAGTAATAATTTGATATTAAATTATACTAATAATCATATAATTCTTTTAAATAATGCTAAGTATAATAGATTCTATTTACTATTCCTCCCACAAATAACACATGATCCAACATTGTGCCTATTACAATTTTCAAATGGTTTTTAATTAGGAGTTTTTTTTTTATTATTTTTTTTATTTTGTATTAATATTATTTTAAATAAGCATTTATGCTACTACAAGTAAAATTAAATATTTATATTGTTTATTAATTTCAAATATACTATTTTTAAAGTTTCTTATTTATAAAAATATGGTAGAAAAACTCTCCCAAATGCACAAGGAGAAGTGTGACACCCATGTGTGGCTATGTGGGCGAGTGAGACTTACACGCGAGTGAAGGACAAAGCCTTCAGAGTTGCCTAACGCTCACAGATTGTAGCGTCAGAACGCAGCAGAATTTCAACGTGTAGGACTTCTTTTCTCAGCGCAAAACAACTAAACAACAACACAAAAACAACTAGAAAACAACTTAACCATAACATATAAATCAATTAAATTTTATCATATTATGCAAACAAAAATAAATTTATAAGACAAAAAACTTAAAAAAATACAATACTGAAATAACTTAATAGCAACGAATAAACAACACGATAACAATTCTATTATTTTAATATAAAAATTAATTGAGCATCAACTTAAAAAATAAAATAAAAACAACACACAAATAAAAAAACATATATATATATACATTTATTTCTCTGAGTTAAACAACTAAATAACAACAAAAAACAACTGCATAAACTCCACTACAATATGCAAATTACATAGGCATACATGAAAACAACTCTAAGAAAAATAAAAAACATGTATATATATATATTTATTTTTATTTGATTGAATTGTGTGTGCATGTGGTAAAATAGTAATAAAATATAGAAGATAAGTAAAAAACTTGGTTTAACCGTGTATAGGTATTTATGTAATAAATTTATCATTTTATAGATTTTTGGTGTAAAAATTTCTATCTAAAAATACATTAATTTCTAAAAAAAAAAAATAAAATAACTTTATCTAAAATTTTAATAAAATGAATGTGATATATTTTTATTTGAAATAATTTTGTAGGAAAAATAATTTTGCGGCACATTGTAAAAAAATAGGAAAGAAGAAAATACTGTTTTTAAAAATTAAATAATAAAATTTTAATCTAAAAATAATATTATTAGTTGGTCAATGTAAAATAACATTTTATTGGTCAAACAAAAATATAATTTGATATTACTTTTAATATTTTTAGAAACAAATAATTTTTTAGTCAACTAATATTATATTATTATATTTACCTTTTACTCTTAGAAAAAGAGAAATAATGTTAGGAAAAAATTACAATGTTAAGTTTTTTCTTTTTGAAACTCACAATGTTATGTAAAATATATTTTTTATTAAAAAAAAAAAAGAAAGCAAAATAACTCCAATAAACCAGTCAATAAACTCAGTAAGAAAAATAATAAAGAAGGATACATTAAATAACTAATTATACATTTCATTATTATAAAATGATTAAACTATAATAGTCAATAAACTAGTCATATGCATAGAAATAGGTATACTTACATATTTGCATTGCCTAATCAGGTAAGTTTGTGTCATAATGCAGCATCATATATAATATCACTAAACCACCTAATCAGGTAAGCTCGTGCCATAACTTGGTACCAATATATCGCATCACCTAATCAAACGAGCTCGTACCTATGCCCGGTACTCACATGTCACTAACGCGCGTACCTATGCCCTGTACATTGCCAGGAAAAAATCCAACAACAATTTTAATCTGTGCCATAACTAGCATTCTCATATCACTGCCACCCGTACCTATGCCCGGTACGTCGCCAGGTATATCACATCACCTAATCAGGTGAGCCCGTATTTCACATTCATGGTGTCATCACATCGTCATTGCCTAATCAGGCAATCGATAATTACAAAACCTATCATGCCATGTGGTACATTATACTTTTCTTACCTCAAATTCTGGTTCAGGTATGTTGGCCAACCTGCCTGGAGAAAGATCGATGATCTCGAGCCCTATGTCATAACAATGATAAACCAATAAGTGTTTATCCCAAAACACTACTTAACAGTTGCAAAGGACAACCTAGGGTTTTCTACCAAACCCCATAGTACAAATACACTAAAATAAAACTTATATTCTATCTCTAAAACATACACCATATTGTAAAGCTCGTCGGAAGCTTCGAAATAGTATATCGAACGTCCAAAATGGACACCCGTGTAAAAAGTTATGATAAAAATATAATTTTTGGTCTCCTTGGAATTTAAAGAAACGGTAAGCCGTTTTTACCAAAACAGCCGACCATTTTTTGGCATGCAAATCCCAAATTTTGCACTAACCAAAACTTCCCCAAAACCTATCCAAATCATTCCAAACTTCACAGGGCACATATATACTATAAATACAACAATCCTTATGTAACAGAAATTAAAATCAAGCCCTTAAATGGAAAACACCATTAATGTTCAGAATTAAGCTTTTAAAAGTTTCAAACTCAATTTCTAACTCAAAATCACCTTAGATTCCACAAGAAAATATCGGAACTAGTCCCATGACTACCCGAGAACAATTCTATAAGGTCAGAATCTCCATAACTATTCTAATTCACGAAACTCCTATATAAAACTAATCATTTTTAGCTTAAAATAAAATTAAACCATACCTTAAGCTTTCCTCCTCCAAATATTTGCTATCCCGCTATTGCCGAAGCTTAAATCGCTAGGTTTCGGGTTAAAAATTAAAAAAAAAAAAGGAAAAAAGATTTTTGTCGAAGAAGGAAGAAGATTTCGTTCAATTTAGTTTACAAACTTAAATCATATATATAACTTATTGATTTTATAAGTTTTATTATAAAAACTTTAATAATAATGTTAATAAAAACTTTATTTTTTATGATTATCTTATCATTTCTTAGCCACTCAAAAATTTATATTTTTAGGGCGCTAAGTCAAATTTCACATACTCCTAATTATCCCAATACCTACATTATTAACTTATCATAACATTCCTGTCAAACCTATTAATTAAATCTGTTATGATATTTCTGGCCCTCGATCGAGTCTCCAATGTCGCCAAACCTAAAAATATTTTTTGTAATATCCTAAGATTAAGAAAATAGATTAGCGAACCCTAACTAGGTAATGTGTATTTATTATGGAATTATATTATTATATAATTTATTATATGTGAATTAATTTGATAAAGGACATGTTAAGACCCCGTTGGTGAGCCAGGGACATTTTTTTTGTAATTTTGACACGAGAAGGGTAAAACTGTAAATTTAATGTAATTGTGTGCTTATGGACTATATTATTATATATATTGTATACTTGTTTTGTCCTATTTGAGGTGTTTACTGACAAGTTGGCGCGGTATAGTCACAATTGAGTATTTGGGCCGAACTGGGTTCGGGGCCGAAATATATTTTTAGAATTTTATATTAGAATGTTATTGATATATGAATAATCTAAATTTAATTGAATGTGGTATGTGATAAAAATGATATTATTGCCCTTGAGTGTATGTATGTGTGGTATATATGGCCTTAGGGCATTTTGGTCTTTTCAACCATTTAATGTATATTCAATAAAAGAAAATTTTGAAGAAAAAAGGATTATTTTTTTTTTTTGGACTTTTCCTCAGCCATAAACCAACCTCCTCTCTCTCTTTTACTTCGTCTCTTCAATTGCTAAGTGTTGGAGGAATTGTCTTGGAGGCTTGGATTTTTGGTGAGTTTTGGTGCTTATTTGTGTAGAGAGCTTGAGGTAGTTCTTATCCTTTTTACTTTTTGAATTTGTTGCTGGTGTGAGGATTGAAAAGCATGCTTTTATGTGTTTATGTTCTTGAAAATGCATGGATGAGAATTGGTATGAAATGATGATATTCTAGTTTGATTCCCTTGTTGTTGTTAACTCTAGCTAAGTTTTGGATGTTTAGGAACTTAGGTTGAGTTTTGAATGTGAGAATTTGGAGATTATAATTGATATTTCCTTGCTGTGGAACTTTGATAGTGATGCTCAAGTTTGTGGAGTGGTATTTTGTTAGATTTGAGTTCTTAACTTTGATGTTGTTGCTCATGTTGAGTTGTTGATTTTTGATGCATGATTGTTGAGTTTGAGCTTAATTTATGTGTCCTAATGGTTTGTTTTAATACCTATTTAACTATGGATTATGGTTTTGAAGTATGTGCATGATTGGGGTGAATTAGGTGTGATTTGGATTGATTTTCGTGTGGCTAGAATTGCAGTTTCCTGGGTTGGTGATGCTTGTACATGTTTGAGCCACACTAGACCAAGCGGGTTGGGGTCTACTAGTGATGTATTTTGTAATTCTAGTTTTTCCGCTTAGGTCGGCTCGTCAAATGAACTTGTAATATTTTTGTGAAAATATTTGCGGGATCCCGAAACATGTATCTTTTGGTTTATAAAGTTTAAGGTTATTACAAGTTTAATTTTCATTCTGTTTCAAATAAAGTTTAAAATTTCCCGGGCGTATTTTTCTAGTAATCCCGGATTAGGGGATTAGGGTTTCATATATAGTTGTCGTGACGTGCCTAATTGTTAGGGTGTTACATTTTTATTCAACATATATCTCATATTATATTCACACATGCTATATAAATTTCGTAATTAATAAATTACGCTTATTTACCCACTTATAGCAGATTTAAAATTTATGCTAAAATAGATTAGTAGGATCATAATCCAACTTATTACCTGATTAATCGATAATATAAATATAACTCCTAATTATTTACTGCTAGGCTTATTGAGATATTACACTATTAATAATCCTAAGACAATACATATATAAAAGAAATATCAATAAAATGATTACAATAAGCAAGGATATCTATGATAAGACAACCTAAATAAGACTAATCAACCTTACTATGAAAAATGACATTAATAACATTAAGGCAATCAGACTCCAACACCACTCTCTAATAGCCAAGACGACAAGCAAGCAAGACCCCAGAGTAGATACCCAAAGCCCCAGCAACGCCAGGAGAAAAATAACCATTCCAAGTCCAAGTACTATAAGCTAGGACGAAACCAGTATTATCACGAAACACCACCCCAGTCCCAGATTTACCCAACTCTAGATTCAACCCTGGATCACGAATTCGATTTGCACCACCTTAGCGGGTGGTTAAGACCATCTGACAATTGACTACTGATTCTCTAAAAGATTATCAAGACTAGGAATACAACTATTGGCATAAGAGTATCGTTGTAGATAATACATACTTCAATCAAACAAAAGGTCAATCATCCTTCACACAAAATTTTTCATTCATTCATTTATTAAACCGATACCAAATTCTTCAAAGATAGACTATGAACTTTTCAAACAAGGCAATAGACATAACATCTAGACAAGCATGAAAGAACTCATAGATTTCCCAACAAAGAAAAATAGGTGCCTGAAGATGGAGGGTAATAACCTCACGGATAGAAGAAAGCTTATTACAATCCCAAAGGGCATGCAAGGATGTCTCGATACCAATCAAACAAAAAGGGAAGGTAGTAGTAGCAGGGACACCACAGTGACTTATATTATCATTAGTAGGCAACTAATTATGAGAGGCCTTCCAAAGTAAAAGTTTGACCTTCGCATGGAGATGCAATCGCCAAACCTTATTCCATAATTCAAATTCACCATTGGAACTAGAACCTTCCCCAATGCCAAGAATACGTATAGTATCCCAGTACCCTCTCTTGACTGAGTAAAGACTTGATCTCTTAAAATGCCACACCAGATTATCAAAATGTGAAATATGATCCTGAGCTATGGCAAGTATAGCCCTAGCCTCATGCACATAGAAAGGGATAGCAACAGCTCATTCACAGTAGCATCATCAGGTAGAAAACGAGGAGAGTAAGACTTTTACCATCTAAACTAGAATTCCATCGGTCATGATAAATAGAAACATTAGCTCCATTGCTAATAAGCCAAAAACTATAAGTTTCAAAAATCTCCTAATCCCATAAAATAAACCTCTAAATAAAAAAGAATCTTTGACTCGCCCGTCATGAAAAACTAGGAGCTAGGATTGTAAATAGTCTTCATAACTCTAGCCACTAGAAAATGAGAAACATAATACAATCTCGCTGCTTGCTTAACCAAAAGAGCTTAATTAAAAAGAGGTAAGTCTCATAAACTCATACCTTTATTAGATTTGTGCCAACACAATTTCTCTTAAGATGTACTTTTTTAGGTTTCACCAAGCCACCTATAAAGAATTTTCATTATTATTTTTATTTATTTATTATAATTATTATTGCTTTGATCCATATTTGCTTAATTTTAAATTATTGAAGTAGTTGGTAGTTAACAAATTTGTTGCCTAAATAAACTAATATTTAGATAAAAAAGCTCCATATTTTTAGGGTGAACCGGTGGATATATAATAATGTTAAAATGTTATTTATTTATTTACTTAATTTAAAGTGGATAATCATTCTTTCAAAAAAAAAAGTGGATAATAATAATAATAATAATAATAATAATAATAATAATAATTAACTATTTACTTATATTTGATATTATTTATAATCAACATTATAATGGGACACTATTTATTATAATTCAAAATTATGAGAATTAATCTTATACATAAATTCTTGATTATAAATGTAACACTACCGCAAAATACTTGTGTGTGTTGTTTTATATTATTTATGTGTGAATAATTTGTGGTGTTTATATTATATATATTTTTTAAATAGGTGTTCATATTACATTTAGTAACTATTAAATTATAATTTTATTATAAAATTTTAATAATTGGAAAAATATTTGGTGTGATTTATAAAATAAGTATATTATATATATAATACCACCGAGATGGTATGTTATGAGTATTTGTTACATGCACGAAGGGGCCAAACAACACAACACAAAGAAAAGTTACGTATTAACATTAATGATGCAATTTTTCATGTATATCAATCAATTCACGAAGACCATTATCGATATATACTAATTTCATACGGTCGAAACTCGAAACAAACTCCCTCCAAAATTATTATTATTATCACTATTATTATTATTTTGCATACACTCCAGAATTTAAAAAAATAATAATAATAATAGGTAAGCATTTTCTAATAATATCACCCCACTAAAGACAAATATAGTACCAATTCAAATTTAATGGTACGACTTTCAAAATTACAATACATGATGATGATGATGATGATTTGGATAAAATCACAAATGTATATTTTTACAGAAGATAAAAGAAAAATTTATCATAATAACTACTATCTAGCTACTTGGTGATCAAAACAATAAATTACATGTAATTGGTCCTTCCACCTCCTAGGGTTAGGGTGTCTAATAATAAAACAAAGAAACTAACTTCTATAAGTTCTATTAGGTTCAAGTACAAGATCTACATAAATGTAGAAGATGTATATATACACATAATTGTAATAATAATAAATACATATATATAATATATAATCCCCAAAAGTACCCCAACTCTATTTTTGTGTCTATAGCTAAGCTATCCATAACCATAAATAATATCACTCAATACACTTTGTGACCTCCACATTACTCAAACTCATAATAATATAATAAATAAAAATTAAAAATAGAAAAGAGTTTGATAATAAGGAAGGAGACAAGAGATGAGAAGGTGGGATGGGATTGTGAAGTTGCCACATAGCCAAAGTTGCATGCTGATCCCTAATACTATGCAGCCACGCACCTATTTGCCCATACCTATTCTCCATCCTTGTCATCATTTTTAATTTTTGTATATCTATTTGTTCTCCTATATATAAAACCCTATTCTTTCTTCTTTGTTCCCCACCTCATCAACATTATATTCAACACCGCCTCACTCACTCACTCACTCACTCTCATTCTCTCTCAATAAATATATACAGTACTACTATATATATCATCATCATCTGATCTCACCTAGCTAATAATTAAATAAGTATATAATGACCACCGGAGTTTGTTCTGATCAGCAAAAGCTCCACCACCTTCTCCTTTGAGATATCAACATTCCGCCCAGAAAGCTCGTCGGCCGACGCCACCACGAGCTCGCTGCCGCAGCCGACATGTTTTCAAATGGGTCACCGAGGTTGATCTCCCCAGGCCACGACGACACCACCACCAGCGCTCTCTTTCAGAAGTTCCTTCCCTACAACAACCCCGGCGAAGGAGAATCCGACGACGATGCCGGAGGATCTGACCCTTATTCTTCCGATCACTTTCGGATGTACGAGTTTAAAGTCCGGAGGTGTACCCGGAGTCGGAGCCACGACTGGACTGACTGCCCTTTTGCTCATCCGGGAGAGAAGGCTCGCCGGAGAGACCCGCGCCGCCACCACTACTCCGGCATGGTTTGTCCGGATTACCGACGCGGCGGATGCGGTAGAGGAGATAGCTGTGAGTTCGCTCACGGCGTGTTCGAGTGTTGGCTTCATCCGGCGAGGTACAGAACTGAGGCTTGTAAAGATGGGAAGAATTGTAAGAGAAAGGTTTGTTTCTTTGCCCATACTCCTCGTCAGCTTCGGATCTTGCCTCTTCATTCTAATGGGTCTTCATCGGAAATGGCTTCTCCGGTTACTTCCAAGAAAAAAATCAAATACCCAATATCCCTCAATAATAATAACTCGCCTAATTCCAACCACTGCTGCGCTTTCTGTTCCTGCCATAACAACTCTTCTCCCACCTCTACTCTCATGGGCATTTCCCATTTCTCACCGCCCATGTCGCCGGAGAAATTTTCTCCCATTTCAGCCTACAAAGAACATTACGCCGCCGCCGCCGCTGCCGCAGCGAACGGTCACTATTCCGGTCAAGGAGCTGTTAGTTACAAGGAAGCCCTCACCGATCTGATGAGTTCCATAGAGTCGATGAATTTCAACGAAGCAGCTTCACCAATTTCTCCCATGTCGGTCGCCACCACCGGCGACCGTAATCATCCTTGGGTGGACGTCTTGCCGTTCAACTCCGGCGCCGAAGACCAACAACAATTTGTTCTTTCTCCCTCTACTCCGAGTTACCCATCTGGGTCTGAGAATTTCAGCCATTGGTCTAGCAAGAGGTACAATGATATTGTTAATGAGAATCATAATAATAAGCTTAATAAGCTAAACGAGGTTAACAATGCCGGGTCGGGTTCGGATCCGGATCTCGGGTGGGTCAACGATCTCTTGATGTAGAAGATGAAGAAGAAGAGAAGAAGAAGGGATTAGAGATCTCATACATATTATACCATGACGAATGAAGTTTCTGACAATGCAAAATATTTTGGTGATTTTCAGAAGTGTATATATATATGGATGCACCAGCCGTATATATACATGCATGATCATTATGACTCTTATTATGATATATATAAATATATCTATTTAGTAGTGTTTGTTATTTTAATCGTTGTACTATATTAATCTTCATTTGGATTATAATTACTATTGTTTTTTAAATTAATAAGATGTCTTCAGATGTGAATGTGATGTGATGATCTTCTTAATGTTGGAAGATCATTACTAAACTATGGTATCATTAGTTTTTTTTTTTTTTTTAATTAGAGCTTAGTTTTGATCTTTTGTATTTTGATCAAGATTTTTCTGAAGAGAAATGGAAAACTGATCTGTGTATTATATATTTTCTATGATCTTGTATATTGTGTTCTTTTTGTTTTTTAATTTTTATTTTAATGCAGTAATATTTACGTGCTTAACCTAACTTAATTAATAAATGGAAGCTATATGTTTTTATTTTGTTGGGTTAGAATATTATTGGATTGGCTCTTTACTTTTGGATTGGGTAGAGAAGTATAGTTGAAGATTGTGTTCATGTGGTACACTTGGCAAAGGTGAATTATTCTATATGTACATGACTCTGTTGTGATGAGTTGAGTTAGTTTTGGAGATCTGTGAGGATTTTGTGATGAAGAGACTGGTTATTGGACTCTCTCTGTATAATATTTTCGAACATAAATTGTGAGAATGACACTTGTGATTCTAGATAGTACGTCTAGTTAGATTCGATTGAGAAAAAGTTGCAAGTCAAAAAAAAAAAAAAAAGTTGGGAGGGTGTTAAAAGAACAAGTTCAGATTATGTATTTATAAAGAGTCTATATACTAGCTAGTACTACGGCTGGTGCCAAGTTAAAATTTATTTTAGAGAGAAGCTTTAGGAAAAACTAAGTTGACCTTTATGGCCTTACAATAAATAATAGATGTAACAATAATATTATTCTTAATTTCTAGCACAAAAAAAAAAAAAACAATATTATCCTTAACTAATAATTAAGAAAAGAAGGGGAAATGTTATTTTCTCAGCTTTAAAAGGGGAAGGATTAGACTAGAAAGGACTAAATTTGTTATGATTGTTTAAGACGTTTGTGGTTTTGGATATATGGATAAGATCATAAGAAGTAATTAGAACATTATCTTTGATCATTTAATTTGTGTTAACATACATGTATTAATTTTAAAAGTAAAGGCTAGACATGGTCATAATATCGGTTCCCTTGAATTACAAATTTCAGTTAAGCAAAAATAAATGTCACAAATATTAATTATATTATTAACTGTCAACGTATGTGATAAAATATATATGTTGAACCATCATTATAGTTAACTGAATAAATATATTAAGCGTTAAGCAATCACGTATATATATATCAAACAAATGATTTTTTTTTTCTAAAAATAAACAAATGATTAAAGTTTGTCATTATCTTTATATTGTTTGTATTATGTATGGTGGATTAGCCTTTAATCAAAAAAGCTCCCTTCCAAACAAAAAAAAAATCATAAAAGCTAAATAGCTATTTACTTAAAGGTATTTGATGAAACATATAAATCCTTCCAATTAAATAAAAGAATTTCAATTAATTAAGTTGATCAAACATTATTAATTGATAAATCAATCTTTTAATTAATTATAGAGAAAATTATATAAAATATTAAAAATTATGTGAAAGTCAAAGATAACCAATTACATTCTATTGTTAATTTTTCTCGTACTTTTTTTTCTTTAAAATAATTCTCACAAAATAATTTTTTTTGAAAAAATAAAAACTACATTTTTGCCAATTCTTACCTTAAAAACCGTAAAATTAAAAAAAAAATAATAATTAACCTTACAAATTAAAAGATGACTGAAAATCTAGTACTCATAAAGACAAGTACGGAATCTTTTTTTTTTATAACCAAAAGTAATAATCAGGAAAGATCAAGAATTACAGCGAGAATTGATAGTAATATCATAAACTATTCAAAGAGAAACATAGTTTAGTGTTTGTGCAATTCCACATCTTAAAATTTCCAACCAGCCCACATATTAATGCAACTCTTCACATAATTCAAAACAGTTTCAACTGCAAATTCTTATGCAGGCATGTGTGCATGAAGTCACATTCAAATAATAAGAATCAATATGCATGTATGTATGTATGAATAATGATACATGCACTCTAATTACACACTATATATGTAAATCTAATCTCAACCACACAATTAATAATGATATGGTTTCAATTATAAAATATCAATAGTTAAATATGTTAGTAAAACTAAGACAGCAAATTAGTTTTTCTTCTTTTTTATCTGTTAGTTTCTTAAGAGTTTAGTTAGGCTGCTAGTAAATAACAGAATTTGTTATTTTGCCTAAGAGTTTCGTTAGCCAGTACTGATGTATATACAAAGACCTCTCTTTAATAATAAAACTTAGAATATTCATTCAGATATTTCTCAACTGGTATCAAAGCAGAGGAGCTGATATATCGTGCGACATGCCAAAAGCATGTTTTCGAAGATAGAATTGGAAAACCAGCTCATTAGAAATCTAGACGAAGCCAGTGGTGAAACTCATGATTTGGAATTTGTTGTGTGCGATCAGTTGGATCTTGAATTGTTGGCAGTGGTCGAACACGCTCTCCAGTGAGAATCCCTCAAGATCATGTGTGTGAACAGATGGGAGCACCTGGGATCGCCAATACGGGTAATTTGTGTAGGTGAGTCTGAGATTCAGTGGAGTCATATTCCACTACAAGAAATGTCACTTTTACTAGCACAGTTCGCTACTGCGCTGGTAAAAGTAACGTTTACCAGTGCATTTCGCAAACTGCGCTGCAAAGAGGTCAAAGTTTTACTAGCGTACATTTGCATGGCTAAAATCTAACTTTTACAAGCGCATTTACGCGCTGAGAAAAGTCATTTTTGCCAGCGCTTTTCATTTTATGCTGGTAAAAGTTCTAATACCAACATTGATTTGCCAACCCCCTTTTGCCAACACATCCCAAGTAAATTCTATTTTACCAACGCAATACCAACTTTTGCCAGCACATTTTTGTGCTGGCAAAAGTGACATTTCTTGTAGTGTTTGTTGGGATGACTAGGACTGGAGCTAGGTTTGAATCAGGATTAGGCTGAGTATTTAGGCAAGGGTTTTTTGGAGGTGCTGTCATTGCAGAGAAAGAAGAGGATATTTCGTCAAGAATCGATGAGAGAGAATTTGACCTAGGTCAATCTAATACCAATTGGGATTTTGTTATTCTCTTTCTATTATTGAGCATTGTACATAAAGTTATAACACTCTTGGGATTTTGTTGTTCTCTTTCTGTTATTGAGCATTGTATATAAAATTATAACACTCTTTTCAATTCAATAATACAAACAGTTTCTCTTCTTCTATTATTCTTTCATTTCTTCTCATTCTTTGAATCTAATATCCTTACATGGTATCAGAGCATCATCATTTTTTCTATGGATCTTGCCTCAACATATCATTTGTGGTTCTTTGAATCCTACCACTTTATTTCAACAACTAGGAGCTCATCATCTTCCTGAAACCAATCTTGTATAGCTTTTTCTTATTCTTAGTCTGTTCATTTGGATGAAACAAACTACCATGGAAACAGCAAGTTATTGCAATAATAAAAAGGAGTCATCTCCAGAAATCTCTTTATCCAAATAGTGTGCCTCAGCAGTTCCTTACAGATGAAGATCAAAGAGTAAATCGTCTTAATCCAGATTTTGAAGATTGAGAGCAACAAGACAATGTTCTTGTGTCATGGTTACTTTTTTCCATGTTTGAATGAGCTCTTAGTGCTGCACAAATCTGGACTATCTTGAGAGAACACTACACTACTCTGAATCGAGCTAATATTGGTCATTACAAAACCTTACTTTGCAATACAACCCTCTCAATGACTATCTGCTCAAGATCAAAAGCCTAATCGACAGTTTAGCCTCAATATGACACTAAACCTCTACTCAAGATCACATAGAGGAAATCTTTATGGACTAACCAGTGAATATAATGTATTCATCACATCTATCAATACCAGAACAGATGCTTACACAGTTATAGAGATTGAAGGTTTACTAATGGCTTAGGAGGTCTATATTGGCAAGGCTGGAAGGGAGCTAGATATAACCAAGAATGAAGCAAATCTAGATCATACCAAATCTTTTCCAGGGTGTGGATCTTCATCTGTTGGGTTTCGACCTCGAACTAACTTTGGAAACAATTTGTCTGCAACAAATGGTCCACTAGGTTTTCCCTCCACTCCTCAGTATGGTTCTTCCTTTGCATATGGCTACTTCAGAAGTGACCTTGCCTCCTTTCGTGGTTCCTATGGCAATTTCAGAGGCGGTCTCTCTAGTAAATGGGTCTATTCGTTGTCTGGGATCAAAAGATTCAATGCCAACTTTGTCACAAAGTTGATCACACAATTCAACAGTGTTAATATCAGTTTGATAAGAGCTTTCTTGGACCTGAATCTAATCAAAATTTCTCTAATAATGTTAGTGCTAACATTGCTGAAATGCAGGCATACTTTGCTGCACCAGAAAGTGTTCTTGATCCCAATTAGTACCCTGATCCAGGTGCCACAAATCATCTCACCCCAATGCTCAGAGTTTGACCACAAGTTCTGAATTTCTTAGAGACCAACAAATACATATTGGCAATAGAGTAGGTTTGCATATTAGTAACATTGATCATTCCTCTTTTCTTTCTCCATATGAGTCTCAGCATCTTGTTCTTAATCAATTACTTTATGTGCCTCTATAACTAAAATTTTACTCAAGTTTCTCAGTTTACTTTAGACAACAATGCCTTCTTTGAATTTCACCCTTTTGTGTTGTCAAAGACCAGGTTTTACAGAAGACTTTAATGCTTAGGAAGCTTGACAAAGGCCTTTACAAATTCGATTCCACTCAACTCAATTTATTGGCCTTCACTTCTCAAACATCTCATTCCTCATTTGGTGCCAAACCAGAAATCAAACTCAGTTGTAATTCCCATACTTTGTATGTCTCAAATAATGTTCATTGAGGCATGTGAGGCTTGGACATCCTTCATCTTGAGTTGTTCAAGTTTTCCTCTCATCATGTAACATCAAATCAACAATAAAAATATTTCATCTTTTGATCTTTGTACTACAGGTTTTCTTGGAAAGCATCAAAAACTTCCATTTTCAATTTCTCAAACTGTTTACACTAAACCATTACAATTGCTTCATTTTGATTTATGGGGTCCAGTCCCTATAACTTCACCTAATGGCTATAGATACTATATAAGCTTCTGTTGGAAATCATATTTAACCAGGATCTTATTTTTACTAAACAAGTATGTTGATTATTACTAATCTAACGTCCTAAACATGGAACCTTAAACAATTCAAATTAAACACATAAAAGTTTAAGAAAACTTTACAGTGATTGTAGTGGAATTAAATACCTCCTTCTATTATGTTCTCTCACTCTTGTTTTCTTTCTGTCACAGAGTATAATCGAGAGCAGAACATGGATCTTTTTTGTAATGTGAAAGACTACACAGTCTTCTACACTATTCTGAGTACTCCCTTGATTTGTGCGGGCAAAGCTTAATAATACTATGCGCACAAAATTTAGAGAAGAAAACAATAGGAAAACTATTTTTATATTGTGATATTTCGAAAACATAATTGTGAATAATTAGAGTTTATTATATATTATGGATTAATCAGTGAGATTATAATCCTACTAATTTGTTTCAGCATAAATTATGAATTTTGCCATAAGTGAATAAATAAACGTAATTTATTAATTACAAAGATTTATTTAGAATATGTGAATATAATGTGAGTTATTTTTGGAATAAAAATATTTTTAGGTTTGACGACCTTGGAAACCCAAGCCAAAATACCCTAAGGTTAAGAAAATTTAGTGGCTAAGAAATTATATATAATTTATTATTATTATTATCTGAATATATATATATATATGATAAGTTTTAAAACAAAAACACATAACGCTAACCCTTAAACTCTCCTTCTCTCGTACAACCGAACCACTACCACTATCAACTCTTTTTTAATTTCTCACTCTAGAACCAATCTCTTCCAACTCTATTAATAGCTAGAATTGAAGCTAGTAGAGGTTAGAACTTGAGGTAAGTGTATAGTCTATTTTATTCTTTGAAAGTTTAGGTTTTAAAGTTTGACTGTATTTTTTGGCTATTATGGAGTGTGTGAGCGTTTAGTTTTGTTTCTAAGGTGCTATGGGATTGATTTTGATGTTTATTTGATAGCTTTGTTGTAGCTTTGAGGTGATAATCACATTTGAGGTGTTAAGCTCAAAGCTTGAGCTTTAATGGTAATTTTTATTTAAGAGCATGGTTCTGAATCCTGTCACGTAGAGATTTTTTATATGGATGTTATGTAAGTGTTTTGTGAAGTTTGGAATCAATTGGTTAGCTTTTGGTGGAGTTTTTAGAAGTTGAAACTCGAGTTTTTTTGTCCCTGCAAAAAACAATTAATCGTTTTTGGAGCAGAAAAAAACAGTTAACCGTTTTTGGTTTTTTTCAAGAGGAACGAAATTTATATTTTGGCCATAACTTTTCACTCAGGTGTCCATTTTAGACGTTATCTATACTGTTTCGAAGCTTGTAATGAGATCTACAGTATAGTATATACTTTAGAGCCAAAGTATAAGTTTTATTTTAAGGTGTTTATATCACGAGGTTTGGTAGAAAATCCTAGATTGTTTTAGGTGAATATTAAGCAGTGTTTTAGGATAGACACTTATTGATTTACCGTTGTTGCGACATAGGGCCGAGATCATCAGGAATTTTTCTCCACTCAAGTTGGCCGACATGCATGAATCTGGATCAAAGGTAAAAAAGAATATTTGTACTACATAGCATGTTATGTTAGGATATAATTATTATCGTTGTGAATCGATTAATATCGAGATTAAAATGTAATTATTACCATTATGTGATGAAAAGAGTTGTCTTATTAGACAATGATGTAAAGGTTGTCTTATTAAATAATGATAAAAAGATTTTCTTATTAGATAATGATAAAAATGTTGTCTTATTAGATAATGATAAAAAGGTGTCTTATTAGACAATAATATTTGAGTACCAAAGGATTAGGTATCAAAAGTCATGACTATACACGAAAATTATTGTTAGGTTTTCTATTTGTCGATTATCTTATTAGACAATGACAGATATAAGGATGACGGGTTAGGACATCAACCTTGTCTTATTAGGTAATGAGATATATAGATGTTAGAATAGCGTATCAATGTTGCCTTATTAGGCGATGAGACATGTGGATGCCGGATTAGAGCATCAAGGTTATCTTATTAGGCACCATTAGAAAATGGTTACTTTATGAAGTAACAAATATGGTTGGTATTATTAAACTAGATTGGTATATTATTAAATGTTTATACTGATGTTAAATTTGAATGAATGTTTGTATTGACTTGGACTTATGCATGCGAGTAATGTACGAATATTGATTATGATCACTTTATAAAGTAATGGATATGACTTGTGTTATTAGGTCACTAATTTTGTACATGTGAATATCTTTATACTAACGTTTATTTGCAACTCATATTAGTAGTGATTTAGATTTAATCTTGTGAGTAATGTGTGAACATCTGATCCTGATTTTTTGAGTATAATTGATAATATATGAATAATAATTTGTGATATTTTGTTGAGTCCTTATGACTCACGAGTGTTATATGGTGTAGGTAATAGGTAAAAATATTTAGACAACCATGAGTCAGGAATCTTCTCCAACAAATGTACATATGAGCTTATCTGGCAAGTGGTGATGAGTTGTTGCCAGGAATTGTATTTCAAATTTTATGAACTTTTACATGTATTTTTATGATAATATTGTAATGACATGTCTTGTAATATTTCAAATAGGGATCCCCAATTGTAAATGAATTATGCCATGATTTTATAATTTAGATTAGTTAGAAAAATTTTATTAAATCATATTTTACATAAATTGTTAGTTTATTATCATAAATTAGTTTATAAATGCACACACGTGGCGTCTCCTAAACATAGAGCGTTACATATATACTATAATATTATAACTCTCAAAACCTCACTTATCTGGCTAGAATTCTATCATCACTCTAAGTTGTATACACTGTATATACTAATGTATATAGGCGTGTACACTAGAGAGAAAAGAACATAGGAATTCAAAATTTATTATAACCAAGTGAAGGGTTATATCTAATGTGTAGATGGTGTTATTGACTGAGAACTATATAGAAGTTTATTTATAGTAATTTCTTAGGGTTAGGGTTAGAACTAAATAGAATTAAAAAAGATAAAATAGTCACCTTATTTTACTAATCCTTGGCCGAACTTATAGGTAAAGCCCATGGGTTTTATAAAGAGGAAATTACACTTAGTATGAGATTTTAAAAGTTCTTATGATAAATATGGCACATTTAAGTTTGGCCAATTTATATAGTATTTTTTTGTTTTTAGATTTTTTTATGGTATTTGATATGCCATATATATATGTAATTAGGTTTCTAAATCCCATATTTAATGTTTTTATTTATTTAGGAAGTTTTATTTGTCATTGATGCCGGAAAAGTCACCAGAATTTACTGCCGGTGCCGGAAAAGTCGCCGGAGTAGCGGTTCGTCCCGGAAAAGTCGTCGGAGTTGCTGCCGGTGCCGGAAAATTCGTCGGAATTGGCATTGTCACCGGAAAAATCACTGAAAAATCACCAAGAAACCGGTTTCTTGAAGTCTAAGAAACCAGTTTCTTGGTGATTTTTCCGTTGACAATGCCAATTCTGACGACTTTTCTGACGTTAGAGGCTACTCCGGTGACTTTTCCCAAGACCGACAAGAACTTCAGAAAAGTCATCAGAATTGGCATAGTCGCCGGAAAAATTATCAAGAAACTGGTTTCTGGTTTCTTGATGAAGAAACCAGTTTTTTGGTAATTTTTCCGGTAATTTTTATGACGACAATGGCAATTCTGACGAATTTTCTAGAGTTGGTAGCAACTCTGACGACTAATACACTAGCAGCTACTCCGGTGACTTTTTCAGTACCGACAGTAAACTCTGGGAAATTCGTCAGAATTGGCATTGTCCCCGAAAAAATTATCGAAAAAATCACCAAGAAACTAGTTTTTTTTGTTCATCAAGAAACCAATTTCTTGATGAAGAAACCGATTTCTTGGTAATTTTTTGTATTTTTTTTTCTCTATTTGGTTGATTGATGAAACTGGTTTCAATTATTTTCAGTGTATATCATTTTTGTTTTGTTTTCATAATCTTTATTATTGTTGTGTAACAAAATTAGTTCTTTGATGAAGAAACCACTTTCTTAGTGAAGTTCTTGATGAAAAAACCACTTTCTTGGTGATTTTCTAATGATTTTGCTGGCGACAATACCAATTCTGACGACTTTTTTTACGCCAGCAATAACTCCGGCGGTTTTTCCAACACTAGGAACTACTCCGGCAACTTTTTTAGCACCGACATCAAACTCCAGAATAGTCGTCGGACTTGGCATTGTCACCGGTAAAATTACCAGAAAAATCACTAAGAAACCGGTTTCTTCATCAAGAAACCAGTTTCTTGGTGATTTTTCCAAATACAATGCTAATTCGACGACTTTTTCGCCAAGCAGAACGCCGATGACTTTTCCGCACGGCGGCTACTCGACGACTTTTCGGCGCCAAGAAGAACTCCGGTGACTTTTCCAGCACGAGTGACAACTTCAGCAATCACTATAGTTTTATTTGTTTTATTTTTTTAAAAAAAAATAAATATGAAGGGAATTTTAATATTTTTTTATAGTAATTTAATTAAGTTTTTATTTTTTATGAATTTTAAATTCATATTTCTTTTTAATGTTTTATATGGTTTTTTTTTAGAAAAAAAGCCATATTTTTAGTTTGATTGGTTAGATAATACCATATTTAATGACACTTACTTTTTATGCCATATTTATCATAACCTTAATAATTTTTCCCATATTTTTGAAAATAGCCCTTTTATAAATGACATTTTAATTCTAGGCTTATCTCTTTACAAACATACTATTTTTCTATTCTAAGCCCTTTAATGTTAATTTTTTCTATTTAATAATTATATTTAATTATCAAATAAAATTACAATTTAACATAATTATTAGTTAGATTCTCCCAAGTCTCTTAATTAATACCTAAACTCTAGATTTCCTTTTTCTTCTTAAAATTTCCCTTACATGGTAAAATTCATAAATAAAACATAGAATTATTTAGAATCCTAATTGATTAACTAACACCAACTAATTGAGTCTTCAAGGCAATAAGATCTCAGGTAGTGTGAGGACCATGAGTCTATATAATTAAGCTCTTAATAATTAGTTATAGAATTTATCAAGTAAATTCTCTAGCTTATTAATTTCTCCCGACTCCGCTATAGATTTAGAATTGCACTATTGATTACATAGAACACTCTATTCTCTAAGAATAAACACGCTATTAGTTATCTATTATTTCAATCTAAATAATCAATGATCCTCTATAGATGATCTACATTGAATAGAAAATAAATTATCGTTTTACCCTTCAATGTATTTTATCCTTAAAATACTTAGCTATTTGTAAATGATATTTTGGAAAACTAATATAACTACCGAAGTGAGGCCTCAATCATTTAAACTCATTTAGCCAAGCTCTAAAGAAATCATCATTTCACTTCTAGGTACTTCTAGAAGCTATATCTATGACTAGTGCTCCCACTCAATTACACTATCATGTTCTCAAGATGTAAGTACATTAGCTAAACCATCGGGAAAAATTTTAACGAACAAATCAAAGAATATGTGAAACACAATTGAGCTACAACCTAATCATCTCAAGATTAAGATCACTGCTCTAAGATCAACTTTTAGATATTTACCTAGAAAATATATTACGGTAAGTTTACGATATCTTTCTACTGTGAATATTAGTCTAGTCTGATGTATAGCCAATACATTTGATGCTAGTTTACTTTACTAATGTCCTGAAGAAGACATTCCACTTATCCAAGTGTAAGTAAACCCCATCACTAATTATCACGTTAGTGTAAATTCAGTGCACTAATAAATCATGAGACTAAATAATTTGAAGCATATAATCACAATTACTTTCCAATGTGATGACATCTCTGTAATTGTGAATAACTATATGTTCATGATTAAATAGAACTTATATATTAAACATATAATCATGTGTAAAATATGTGAGCAAAGCTTATGACTGAGTCAAGATATGATTTTTGATCTTTATTGAAGGTAAATAAGATTACAATGAACTTGAATTTTATTTAGGACATAAAATCGCAACAGTTTCATAGATGCTTTCTCTAGGCATACATTGATATACCTGTTGAGAACAAAATATAAAGCCTTGTTTACTTTCATCACCTTCAAAACACAAGTTAAACTGCAACTAAATAAGAAAATCAAACTCATCTAATCTGATTGGGGAGATGAGTATCAAGCCTTCACAAGTTTTCTCAATGATTCAGCCATTTTTCATAAAGTTTCATGCCTTCATACTCATAAGAAAAATGGTGTTGCTGAACGCAAACACAGACACATAATTGAAAGTGGCCTCACCCTTCTTGCTCAAGCCTTCTTTGCTCTCAAATATTGAAATGAAGCTTATATGTCTTTTGTTTTTCTCATTAATAGGATGCCCTCTCGTCTTCTCAAATATCAATCACCTTTAGAGAAACTTTTTTAAACTCAGCCTGACTATTCTACTCTTAAAGTCTTTGGTTGTCTTTGTTACCCTAACCTAATACCTGTTAGGCTAAAATTAGTCTAAGT
Organism: Cannabis sativa; assembly: GCF_029168945.1. Classification (NCBI taxonomy): domain Eukaryota; kingdom Viridiplantae; phylum Streptophyta; class Magnoliopsida; order Rosales; family Cannabaceae; genus Cannabis; species Cannabis sativa. The sequence continues at coordinate 39,113,766 of NC_083608.1, read as the reverse complement.
TTCGGGTCATATTTTCGGTTAGTTTTCACTCTTTGTTTCTAGTTTTAGGGCTATATTACGCTTGATTCTTTGGTTTCAGGTCCTCGGGCATTTAAAGAAAGTATGTACAAGAATTGAGGAAAAATGGTGAAAGAATCGAGAACAAAAACCAAGATTGGTGTCGCTGCCTGTTCCAGTCGCGACGGGAACTGGCAGAAAGTTTTCAAGAAGTCGAAGTTTAACTCCCGTCGCGACGGGGGCTTTGCCAGTCGCGACGGGGACCCCAATGACGAGATTTTTGGGCAGTTTCGTAATTTCACGAATTTTAAAGATGAGAATTGGTTTAAATAGAGGGAGTTCGTGAAAATTAGGATTCATTCAGAATTGGAGCCCTAGAAACAAAGGAGGAGGCTAGAAGAGCGACTTGTGGCGACCCGGATCAATTGCTTCAACTAGTTCTTTCTCTTCTCTTTAATTTTTCTATGTTCTTTTCTATTTCAATGTTAATTATGGATTTGATTATGGATGTTTTGAACTAAACTCCTATTTAGGGAGAATGATGAATGTTGTTTAAGTTTTTCCTAGTTAATGAATAATTGCCATTCCTCCATCTTGATTGTGAACACTATTCATATTTGTGTTTAATTTCCATGTGCAAGATTGATCACCTTTTACACGTTTTATGATCTCAATTCGAAATCTGAAAAGTGAGAATTGAGAATGCTAAAATTGGATAGTCTAGGTTTTGATGTGAAACGAGAGTATTTACATATCCTTTGTGACCAATAGATTATTGCTTAATGCTGATTTCATGTTAGTTTAATTAAGAGATTAATTAAAGAGCATGTGATTTAGAACCTAAAAGATCTGAAAAGAGTTAGGTTAATTTATAATCTGTCATTCACTTCAAGAGAAGGATAGCAATTAGACATTAACATTGGTAACTTAACAACATGATTCGTCTCCCTATTTTCTTATCTTGATTAATCTTCCTTTGTTATTTTTAATTTTCTGAATTGTCTTATTTAATTCATAAAAAGTATTATTTTACCAGATAGAATCATAAGTATAATTTAGTAGTAATTAGTCCAATTCCCTGTGGTTCGACCTCACCTGTGTGAGTTTACTACTTGATTGCGTATACTTGCATAGTGATCATAATTTTCGTAACAAGTTTTTCGCGCCGTTGTCGGGGAGTTGTATAAAGATTAATATTACCCAAAATTATACTAACTTCTACTTTGGTTTATTTTTCTTGCTAATTACTAATCTTTTTCTTGCAATATTTTCATTATCTATTTCAGGAACCCTAGTGTATGCGCCGTCAAGGACAAGCTGTCATATTACTAGTTGATCCTGAAATCGAGAAAACTTGTAGGAGAAACTGAAAGAATAAGAGGCAAGAAGGAGTTTCAGCAACTGCTGAAACTTTAGAAATCATGGCTGCTAATGTGAATGCTAATGCTGCAAACAATGGAGGTAATAACGGTAATAATGGTGGCGCCGTCGAAGATCAAGCTAATGGCCGTAGCTTGAGAGATTACATTCTCCCTACTCTGACGGGAGTGCAGTCATGTATCAGGCCACCGGCAGTGGATGCGAACAACTTTGAGATTAAACCTGCCATACTTCAAATGATGGAGTCTTCAGTTCAGTTTGGTGGCCTCCCTTCTGAAGATCCTAATCTGCATCTCTCTAACTTCATGGAACTTTGTAAAACTTTTAAAGTTAATGGAGTTAGTGATGATGCCATTCGACTGAGACTGTTCCCATTCTCGCTCAGAGAACGAGCCAAGAGTTGGTTAAACTCCTTGCCACCCAACTCTATTGCCACCTGGAATGATCTGGCAACAAATTCTTGTCAAAGTTCTTTCCTCCAGCAAAGTCTGCAAAGCTAAGAGGAGAAATCAACAACTTTTGCCAACAAGATAATGAATCTCTCCATGAGGCTTGGGAGAGGTTTAAAGATCTGATCAGAAAGTGCCCTCATCATGGTATAGAGAAGTGGATGCTGGTCCACAACTTCTATAATGGGTTGGTTGGTAACACTAGAACTCTAATAGATGCAGCAGCTGGCGGAGCCTTTATGAGAAAGAGTGCTAATGAGGCTTATGATCTATTGGAGGAGATGGCTCTAAACAATCAGAAGTGGCCAACTGAAAGGAGTCAATCTAAGAAGGTAGCTGGTGTGTTAGAGGTTGATGCCATCACTAAGTTGACAGCTCAGGTTGAGGCATTGACAAAGCTAATTGCAGGGCAAGCTAAACAAGCCCAAGTTGTTTGTGAGATATGTGGAGGAAATCATCACTTTTCAGAGTGTCAAGCAGATGTGGATGATTTGCCAATGGATGAAGCTAAAGCCATTGGAAATTTTTCGCAGAATAACAACAACAATTATGGGTTCAACCAGGGTAATAACCGAAGAAACAGTGGGTTCTATCAGCAACAAAATCAGAACCAGAATCAGAACCAACAATTTAATCAGCAACAAGCCTCTGGTGGAAATTCTAGTTTGCAAACAGATTTACTGCTTCAATTCATGACTGAAACTAAATCTTCAATCAAAGACCTGCAGACTCAGATGGGCCAACTAGCGACTCAAGTAGCAACTCGTCCTCAAGGGAATTTGCCTAGCACAACTGAAGTAAACCCCAAAGAAGAGAAAGATGGAGGATTATGAGACAGTGGCTCTAACTGAAGAGTGCAGCGCCATTCTACAGAAGAAACTCCCTCCCAAACTCAGAGATCTAGGGAGTTTCACTATTCCTTGTACTATCGGGAGAATTGAAGGAATAAATGCACTATGTGACTTGGGAGCCAGCATTAACTTGATGCCTCTATCAATGTTTAAAAGATTGCAGCTGGGTGAAGCAAAGCCAACCACGGTAACTCTCCAATTGGCGAATCGATCACTAGCTCATCCTAGAGGAGTCATTGATGATGTGTTAGTTAAAGTTGACAAGTTCATCTTTCCAGCTGATTTCATTGTTCTGGATATGGAAGAAGATAGCAATGTCCCAATCATTCTTGGGAGACCATTCTTGGCAACTGGCCAAGCCTTGATCGATGTTCAAAAGGGTGAATTAAAGCTGAGAGTCTAAGGAGAAGAAGTGGTCTTTAATGTACTAAAGGCTATGACATACCCAAAGGCAAGTGATAACTGTTTCTTCATTGATTTGATTGACGAATTTGTGGGTGAGAAAAAGCTGCTTGATGATCCTCTCGAACTGAGTTTAACTAAAGATGAATTGACGGAGTAAGAGGGACAAGAGGTCATGGGTTATGTGAAGTGGCTTGATTCCTATGGGCCCTTGAACAGAAGGTATTATGAGGAATTGGGAGCGGTTCCAAAAGAGTTGATGCCATCTACAGAAAAGCCTCTAGAACTTGAATTGAAGGTGCTTCCTAGTCACTTGAGGTATGAGTTTTTGGGTCAAGATAAAAAGCTGCCAGTTATTGTTTCAGCTTCTCTTTCTGATGTGGAAACTGATAGACTTCTGAGGGTACTCCGAGCTCACAATAAGGCCATCGCTTGGACACTAGGTGATGTCAAAGGAATCAGTCCTTCAACAGTGATGCACCGAATTCTAATGGAAGACAATGCCAAACCGACAATCGACGCTCAACGAAGACTCAATCCACCCATGAAAGAAGTTGTCAAAAAAGGAGTAGTCAAGTGGTTGGATGCTGGAGTTGCTTATCCCATTTCAGATAGTAAGTGGGTCAGCCCGGTGCAAGTGGTTCCAAAGAAAGGTGGAATGACTGTGATCAAGAATGAAAAGAATGAGTTGATTCCCACAAGAACAGTCACTGGTTGGAGGATTTGCATCGATTACAGGAAACTCAACAAAGCAACACGAAAAGATCACTTCCATTTGCCCTTCATTGATCAAATGCTAGACAGATTGGCGGGGCAAGAATATTACTGCTTCCTTGATGGCTACTCTGGATACCACCAAATAGCTATAGCACCTGAAGATCAGGAAAAGACTACTTTCACATGTCCCTACGGTACATTTGCTTTCAGAAGTATGCCATTCGGTTTGTGTAACGCCCCTGCTACTTTTCAAAGGTGTTTGATGGCTATCTTTTCAGACTTGATTGAATCTTGTATTGAAATCTTTATGGATGATTTCTCGGTCTTTGGTTCCTCCTTCGATCATTGTTTAGAAAATTTGGAAAAGGTGCTAACTAGGTGCGAGAAGTCTAACTTGGTGCTAAACTGGGAGAAGTGCCACTTTATGGTAACAGAAGGAATTGTTCTTGGGCATAAAATTTCAAAAGCAGGAATTGAGGTGGATAAGGCTAAAGTTTCAACAATAGAGAATTTGCCACCTCTAGTTTCTGTAAAATGAGTGAGGAGTTTTCTAGGACATGCTGGTTTCTATCGATGATTCATTAAAGACTTCTCAAAGATCTCTAAGCCATTGTCCAGCCTACTTGTTAATGGTGTACCCTTCGAGTTTGGAGATGACTGTTTAAAGGCGTTCCAAGTTCTTAAAGAGAAACTGATTTCAGCACCAATAGTTACTTCACCGAATTGGGAGTTACCTTTCGAATTGATGTGTGATGCGAGTGACTATGCAATTGGAGCGGTCTTGGGTCAAAGGGTTGACAGGGTGTTTCACACAATCTACTATGCTAGTAGAACCCTGAATGATGCTCAACTGAATTATGCCACAACGTAGAAAGAGATGCTGGCAATTATGTTTGCTTGTGATAAGTTCCGACCCTACCTGATTGGGAATAAGGTTATTGTCTACACAGATCATTCAGCGATCAAATACCTTATGACCAAGAAGGATGCAAAGCCGAGACTGATTCAGTGGGTACTTCTACTTCAAGAGTTTGACTTAGAGATAAAAGATAAGAAGGGCACTGAAAATCTGGTAGCAGATCACTTGTCAAGACTAGAGCTGGAAGAAAGTCAGAACACGAAAGAGGTGTAGATAAATGAGCAATTTCTTGATGAACAACTCTTTAGTGTGAAGGAAAGTCTAATGGTACCGTGGTATGCTGATTATGTTAACTTCTTGGCTGCTAACATAACTCCTCCTGAGCTCTCTCGTCAACAATTGAAGAAGTTCTTTTTTGAGGTGAAACATTACTACTGGGAAGAGCTAATCCTTTACAAGCACTGTGCAGATCAGATAATAAGAAGATGTGTGCCTGAAGAGGAGATGTACTCTATTCTCAATCACTGTCATGCTCTACCGTGTGGGGGACATTTCAGTGGAACTAGAACAACTGCCAAGGTGTTGCAGAGCGGATTCTTTTGGCCAACACTTTTCAAAGACGCTAGTACTTTTGTGAAGGCATGTGATCGTTGTCAGCGTACAGGAAACATCTCAAGGAGAAACGAAATGCCTTTGACAGGAATCTTGGAAGTAGAATTGTTTGATGTATGGGGGATAGACTTCATGGGTCCTTTTCCTTCATCTTTTAGCAATGTATACATCCTATTAGCTGTGGATTATGTGTCAAAATGGGTGGAAGCTGCAGCAACACCAGCTAATGATGGTAAAACAGTTCTTCGGTTCCTTCAAAAGAACATATTCACGCGGTTTGGTACTCCCCGAGCAATCATAAGCGATGAAGGGAGTCACTTCTGCAACAAACATTTCGAAGCACTCCTTTCGAGATATGGTGTTCGTCATAGAACTGCTTTACCTTATCATCCGCAAAGTAATGGCCAAGTTAAGATTTCTAACCGGGAAATAAAGATGATTCTGGAGAAAACGGTGCAGAGATCAAGGAAAGATTGGTCAAGAAAGTTAGATGACGCACTGTGGGCCTATAGAACAGCGTTCAAGATGCCAATCGGGATGTCACCATATTGGTTGGTATTTGGAAAGGCTTGTACCGGTGGAGTTAGAACACAAGGCGTACTGGGCAATGAAGACTCTGAACATGGATTTAATGCTGGTCAGAAAAGATTACTGCAGTTGGATGAGTTGGAGGAATTTTGGAATGAGGCTTATGAGAACACTAAGATCTATAAGGAGAGAACTAAAAGGTGGCATGACCGAAACTTAGTTAGGAAGGAGTTTCAACCCGGGCAACAAGTTTTACTTTTCAATTCAAGGCTGAAGTTATTTCCTGGTAAGCTTAAGTCAAGATGGTCAGGGCCATTTACAGTGGTCAAAGTGTTTTCTTATGGAGCGGTGGAACTGAAAGGTGAGGCCCTAACACTTTCAAAGTTAACGGGCAGCGGTTAAAGCTCTACTTGGGAGGTCAATTTGACCAAGCCAAGTCTGCCATGATTCTGGCGCCACTATGAAGATCTCGGTCAACGTCTAGCTGAGCGACGATAAAGACAGCGCTATTGGGAGGCAACCCAATCTTTTAGTTAATTTTAATTTTACTTTATTTTTCTTTTGAATTTTTAGAAGACAATTACAAGTGCTTTGTATCACTTTAATTTGTTTCATTGCATTTAGGTTAGATTTGCGTTTGTTTAGTTGTAAATTAAAACCGTGAAAATCGTGAAAAAAAAATAGAAAAATGGAACAAAAAGGGGCCCCTGCTACAGTAGTCGCAACGGGAGTAATGCCCGTCGCGACTGGGCTTCTTACGAAAAGAAAAAAAAAGCATGCTACAATAGTCGCGACTGGGGCATTGCCCGTCGTGACTGGGAAGCACACGAAAAAAATTGGAAATCTCTGCCATATCCCGTCGCGACAGGGCACCTAGCCCGTCGCGACGGGACCCCCCCTTCAGCACAATAAAAACCCAATTTCACCCAAGCCCACCATTTAACCTAAAATTCAACCCCAACCCGATTTCCTCTCTTTTCTCAGCCACCACACCTCCATTCCACCATTAAACCTCAAATCTCTTCTCATTCTCTTCAAATCTTCCATCCAAATCACCAAACACCCAATTTTCTTTCATCAATCTTCATTTTTCTTCAAAAATCACACCACAAATTTCCCTTTTTCACCCAAATCCAAATTTGCTACTATTCATCATCTTCAACCTTGAGTTCTCCATGGATGTGCAACAATGGTGGTGGATGAACGGCATTCTCGCTTAGTAAGTCTCCTTCTTGTCAAAACTTTGATTAGTTAAGCGAGTTTTCCGAAAGTTTTAATAATTTTCTAGAGCATTTGGGAATTTGTGGATTTATTTTGGAGAAATTGTTGAATATTTGTGAAATATTATTGTTGTTGGATTATTGTGGTATTATTGTGATTTTCGGGAAGTGAAGAAATTAAGGGGAGGTGCTGCCGAATTTTTTCCAAAATTTTTTGTGTGGTAATTTTGAAGTGTGTCATGGGTTCCAAGCGTACTAGAACAGGGCAATCTGGTGCTTCATCGTCAAAACCGCCAACACCGGCGTCAAAGTCCAATTATGAAAAAGATAGATTTGTGAGTTTGAAAGCACAAGAAAGATACTTTGAATTGCAAAAGAGAGCTTTCATTATGGATCGAGGTATCGAATATGACGGCAATCCCACCCCGAATAGCCCATTATTCGAGACCATGAGGCAACAAATTCAGACCCCCCAATGGGAGCAGTTAGTGCGAATTCCAGAAAGAATCAATCAAACTCTGGCTCTTGAATTTTTAGCCAATTGGCCTGAGGCAGAAAACGATAGGGTACGGGTCCGCAAAACAAATGTGCTTGCAACTTATGGTTCCATCCATAGACTGTTTAACTTGGAAATGGTGAATAGACAACACTACAAAACGTTTATGGAGACAACGTTTGATCCTGTGAACTTGGCAGAAACAGTTGGTTTTCCGGGGTTAAGATTGCATGAGGTGGATGATGAGATCCAAGCGCGAGCAACTTGATTCAATTCACAGCGATAAAGCATTTGGGGCTCATCATCCACCTCTTGCAATCTCAACCCCGGAAAACCAACTGTTTCTGCCAAGTCCACAAGATCAAACGTTGTCTCCATAAACGATTTGTAGTGTTGTCTATTCACCATTTCTAAGTTAAACAGTCTATGGATGGAACCATAAGTTGCAAGCACATTTGTTTTGCGGACTCGTACCCTATCGTTTTCTGCCTCAGGCCAATTGACTAAAAATTCAAGAGCCAGAGTTTGATTGATTCTTTCTGGAATTCGCACTAACTGCTCCCATTGGCGGGTCTGAATTTGTTGCCTCATGGTCTCGAATAATGGGCTATTCGGGGTGGGATTGCCATCATATTCGATACCTCGATCCATAATGAAAGCTCTCTTTTGCAATTCAAAGTATCTTTCTTGTGCTTTCAAACTCACAAATCTATCTTTTTCATAATTGGACTTTGACGCCGGTGTTGGCGGTTTTGACGATGAAGCACCCGATTGCCCTGTTCTAGTACGCTTGGAACCCATGACACACTTCAAAATTACCACACAAAAAATTTTGGAAAAAATTCGGCAGCACCTCCCCTTAATTTCTTCACTTCCCGAAAATCACAATAATACCACAATAATCCAACAACAATAATATTTCACAAATATTCAACAATTTCTCCAAAATAAATCCACAAATTCCCAAATGCTTTAGAAAATTATTCAAACTTTCAGGAAACTCGCTTAACTAATCAAAGTTTTGACAAGAAGGAGACTTACTAAGCGAGAATGCCGTCCATCCACCACCATTGTTGCACATCCATGGAGAACTCAAGGTTGAAGATGATGAATAGTAGCAAATTCGGATTTGGGTGAAAAAGGGAAATTTGTGGTGTGATTTTTGGAGAAAAATGAAGATTGATGAAAGAAAATTGGGTGTTTGGTGATTTGGATGGAAGATTTGAAGAGAATGAGAAGAGATTTAAGGTTTAATGGTGGAATGGAAGTGTGGTGGCTGAGAAAAGAGAGGAAATCGAGTTGGGGTTGAATTTTAGGTTAAATGGTGGGCTTGGGAGAAATTGGGTTTTTATTGTGCTGAAGGGGGGTCCCGTCGCAATAAGCTTGACGATAGTTGTATACTGCTGATTAGTGTGATGTGTTCTGAAATTGTAGAATAATTGTGTGCTTGATTCTGTTAACTCTTTGGATTAATTTGGATGCTTAGAAACCTGTGTTTATCTGCAAATATTCAATCTGTGAAAATTGTTATAATTGTTTTACTATGGTTTGTGGTAAGATTGACAGGATAGCTTAGAACTTGCATGTTTATTCTTTTGAGACGAAATTCTTGATAGTGTTCAATTGGAATAGGATTTAGGCATTTGTTGGATAGTTTGAGCCTTTCAAGCCTACCGTAATAAGGTGTATCCCTAGTTAACCTTTTGAGCCTAAACATGTTATGTTTTTCACCCATCGATTTGAAAAATTGCAACCACACTATTAATTTTTCTTCACCATGTTATCCATGATATCATAAGCTACATAATTAGTTTGGCGGAGGAGAAACATTTAGTGTGAGGAAATAGTTGAGAGAGAGAAAAACTTGTAAGATTGAGAAGAAAAAAATTTCGTGTAATTCAATGTCACTGAAAGAAAAATGAAATATGATGAAAAATAAAAACACAATAAAAAGTAAAAATATGTGTGAAGAAAAAAAAAAGAGAGAAAAAATTTCAGTGATGTTGGAAAAAAAATAATAGAGATGTCTTAATTCGGGAATATTATGGGATCTTAGAAAAATGAAGGTAAGAAGCTTGTGGGTTCTGTTTGTGTGCTTATGATATCTTGAGCCAAAGTTGACTTTTGCCTATCCCTGAATATCTGAGCCATATTACCTAAAGCCTTGAAAAGACCTAATGATTTCAAAGAATACTGTCAACATTAGTGGAGAAAGGTAAGCATGCAAGCTTATGAGATATCGGGCTGTGGAATTGTTGGAAAGAGTAAAACTTTTATAACAATGTTTCACATTTGAATAAATTTTTGCAGTTGTACATAGTGTTGTAAATTGAGCATCTGAGTTAATTGTTAGAGTTAGTAGGAACGAAATTCTAGTTTATGCAAGGAAGAAAACAGAGCATGAGTCAGCAGCGTAGTGATTATCTGATAGCGTAGTTATTTTTTTTTTGCTTACTCGGGGGCGAGTAAGAATCTAGTTTGGGGGAATTTGTTAGGCTAAAATTAATCTAAGTTTCGGGTCATATTTTCGGTTAGTTTTCACTCTTTGTTTCTAGTTTTAGGGCTATATTACGCTTGATTCTTTGGTTTCAGGTCCTCGGGCATTTAAAGAAAGTATGTACAAGAATTGAGGAAAAATGGTAAAAGAATCGAGAAGAAAAACCAAGATTGGTGTCGCTGCCTGTTCCAGTCGTGACGGGGAATTTTCCAGTCGCGACGGGAACTGGCAGAAAGTTTTCAAGAAGTCGAAGTTTAACTCCCGTCGCGACGGGGGCTTTGCCAGTCGCGACGGGGACCCCAATGACGGGATTTTTGGGCAGTTTCGTAATTTCACGAATTTTAAAGATGAGAATTGGTTTAAATAGAGGGAGTTCGTGAAAATTAGGATTCATTCAGAATTGGAGCCCTAGAAACAGAGGAGGCTAGCAGAGCGACTTGTGGCGACCCGGATCAATTGCTTCAACTAGTTCTTTCTCTTCTCTTTAATTTTTCTATGTTTTTTTTTATTTCAATGTTAATTATGGATTTGATTATGGATGTTTTGAACTAAAATCCTATTTAGGGAGAATGATGAATGTTGTTTAAGTTTTTCCTAGTTAATGAATAATTGCCATTCCTCCATCTTGATTGTGAACACTATTCATATTTGTGTTTAATTTCCATGTGCAAGATTGATCACCTTTTACATGTTTTATGATCTCAATTCGAAATCTGAAAAGTGAGAATTGAGAATGCTAAAATTGGATAGTCTAGGTTTTGATGTGAAACGAGAGTATTTACATAGCCTTTGTGACCAATAGATTATTGCTTAATGCTGATTTCATGTTAGTTTAATTAAGAGATTAATTAAAGAGCATGTGATTTAGAACCTAAAAGATCTGCAAAGAGTTAGGTTAATTTATAATCTGTCATTCACTTCAAGAGAAGGATAGCAATTAGACATTAACATTGGTAACTTAACAACAGGATTCGTCTCCCTATTTTCTTATCTTGATTAATCTTCCTTTGTTATTTTTAATTTTCTGAATTGTCTTATTTAATTCATAAAAAGTATTATTTTACCAGATAGAATCATAAGTATAATTTAGTAGTAATTAGTCCAATTCCATGTGGTTCGACCTCACCTGTGTGAGTTTACTACTTGATTGCGTATACTTGCGTAGTGATCATAATTTTCGTAACAAGACCTTACAATAAAAATAAATTACAATACTATCCCAACCATGCACATTTATAGGCTATAGTCTCTCACACAAAGGTTATAAGTGATTATCCAAAGATGGCAAGTTATACATCTCTAGAGATGTTCTCTTTTGTGAAAGTGTTTTCCCTTTTTCTTCAACTATATCCTTCTCTAATGATAATTCAGTGTCTTTTCCCAACACTAGAGCTTCTCCACCTATTATAACACATTCAAATACCCATTATCCAGCTACTATAGAAGCTCCTGACTTAATTCCAACTCATCAAGTCATACTTAGTGTGTCATCTCAATCTGACACTAGCCAACTCATTATTACTAATGCAAATCCACTTCATGGTTTGGCTACTAACAATTACAATGCAGGTGTCTCTCTAATTTCAAATGATAAGATTTTGATCGACCACCTGTAGAACTGCCTTCGCACCTCAATACAGCTCCAAATATTACTACTACTGCTCCTTCTGCTATTCTTAATGCTACAACAGAAGTCACTTCTAAGTCTGTTGTTGTTTCACTAAATAACACAACATCTATTCATCCTCAACTCAACACTCATCCCATGAAAACTAGAGCAAAGCCAGGTATTAGAAAGCCTAAAGTACTCATGGCCTCTCTAACTCTGAAATCTCTCAAATCTTCTCTACAAGATCCAAAGTGGCTTGCTGCTATGGACACAGAAAACACATCTTTGAAGAGAAATAAAACATAGGATTTGGTGTTACTGCCTCCAAACAGAACTTTAATTGGATGTAAGTGGGTTTATAGGATTAAGGAAAATGAAAATTGTAGTGTTATTCGATTCAAAGCAAGACTTGTGGCCAAAAGTTTTCATCAACAAGAAGGATTTGATTTCAATGAGACCTTTAGTCCTATGATTAAGCATATTACCATTCGAATTGTACTCTCTCTGGCTGTTACAAAAGGGTGGCTTGTGAGGCAGCTAGATGTCAACAATACATTTCTCAATGGGAATTTACATGAGGAGATTTATATGACACGACCACCTGGCTTTGCTGATGCTTTTGCTCTTAAAAAAGTGTGCAAAGTTAACAAGGCATTGTATGGTGTAAGACAAGCTCCAAGAACCTGGTTTGAGAAGCTCTCTATTGCTCTCATTAGTCTTGGTTTCACCTCTGCCAAGACTGATTCATCTTTATTTGTTTAAATAACACCTTAATCTTGCATCTACATATTCTTATTTATGTATTTGACATCCTAATTACAGGTAGCAATAACACTCAAGTTTCCTCACTGATATCTACATTAAGTGCAAAGTTTTCTCTCAAAGACTTAGGCAATGTCAACTATTTTTTGGAAATTCAAGTTCTACCTACATCAAATGGTGTGACACTCTCTTAGAAGAAATATACTCAAGACCTCCTTTGCAAGACTGAAATACAAGGTGTCAAAACTCAAAGCTCACCAATGAACAATGGCCTAAGATTATCTAACTATGGAAGTTACCCAATGATCAATGTCTCTGAATATAGATCTATTGTTGGAGCTTTTCAATATGTACCATCACTAGACCTGACATTGCATTCAGTGTTAATAAAGTTTGTCAATTCATGCATAACCCTCTACAATCTCACCTTGTTACAGTAAAAAGAGTATTGAGGTACCTTTCTGGCACTATAGACTATGGCCTACAGCTCAAATCAATAACTCACTTCTATATTCAAGCCTATTGTGATGTAGACTAGGTTGTTGACCCAGATGACAGGCATTCAACTTCTGATTTTTGCATCTTCTGGGGTGATAATGTGCTAGGGTGGCAGTCTAAGAAGCAACAAACCATATCTTGATCCTCAACAAAAGCATAATTTCGAATTCTTACCTCTATTGTCTCTAAGATTAATTGGATCCAATCATTTCTATCTGAGCCTAATGTTCCAGTCACCACTCCAACCATTTGGTGTGACAACATTAGTACCGTTATGCTTGCTGCAAATCCAGTCTTGCATGCTCAAACGAAGCATATAAAGATTAATTTCTACTTTGTTCGAGACAAAGTGCTCAACAAGGAAATCGTAATACATCATGTTCATGTTGAACACTAGTTAGTAGATACTCTTACCAAACCTATTTCTAACTTTAAGTTTCCTTTTCTTAAAGATAAACTTGGAGTGGTTTGCTCAACCACCCTAAATTTGAGGGGGCCTGATAGTAAAACTAAAACAGCTCAATCATCAAGTTAGTTAGATCAGTTAAAATGGTTTGGTTGGTTATAATTCTATTATTCTCTTTTCGTTATTAAACACTGTATATAAAGTTATAATACTCTTTTCAATTCAATAATACAAACAGTTTCTCTTCTTCTATTATTATTTTCTTTTCTTATTTGTTGGATATAGGATCCTTACAAAATACACATTATAATTTATAATTAGAGTGTACAAATTAATATGTACATGTTAATTTGAATGTGATATCATATTACTCTTACAAATATAATATACATTATAGGAGAACAAAAGTTGTGCCTTGCCATGGAATTGTAGTCATTCCACACAGATAATAGAATCTTGGCTCCATAAAATTAAAACAAGTTGGTATGATATATGAATACATCATGTAATGTACACCCATTCTATAATTGCACACCATTTGTTTCCTAGGAGGGGTATTTTTCTGAAAGACAGCTTGGATGGTAGGGAATTAACCCATGACTTTTGCATATGTACAAATATATATAAATTATATTTCTATGGCATTTATATTTGTGGCTTTTACTGTTAGAAGGCATTATTATTTTCAATAAATCATAACATGGACATCTAAGGGCTAATATGCATTTGGAATATGCATATCTAATAGCTCAAATGCATGCATTCATTCATGACCTTAACAACACTTTTATTTTGTTTTATATTCCATATATATATATATATACTAACTTAATATTATGTACAATACATTTACTTAATTATATTCTTAATTTTTATTTTAGGTGTGTATAATTTTAGGTATATAATTAATTTTAATTATATATTTAATTTATTACTATTTATAAAAAGAAAATATAATAATTTTAAAATTTATTGTTAATTATAATTTTAGTTTAACTATTTTTTATTTTTTCTAGAACTATTATATACTTTTTCTAAAAGAAAAATAATAAAAAAAAATATTTTCTTAATAACTGCAATAGGTAACGACATCACAATATTTTTTGTTAAGAAACATAAACACTTTTTTTATTGTTTAAAAAGAAAACAATAAAAGAAAATATATTTTTTTAGATGTATATGAATGGGGTAAAATATTGATAATAGAAATATATTTATTATAAGACAATACAAGATAAAAGACATTATACACATATGTTTAAATTTGAATTGTAAAAAATAACAACAATTTTGGTTATATAGTCACATTTAATATAACATAGATATATTTATATAGTAAGTATTTATTTGCTTAGAATTGTATTAGTGTTGCTATTACCTAATTAATAATAATAATAATAATAATAATAATAATAATAATAATAATAATAATAATAATAATAATAATAATAATAATAATAATAATAATAATAATAATAATAATAATAATAATACAATTCAATTATATTTTTTAAATATATAAAATTTAGTCTAGTTTTAAATTTATTTATAAAAACTTATATATAACTAATTCTATTAGACAATCAAATAAATAAATAAGTTTAAATATTTTAAATAATATAACTAATAAATGTGTTATAAAGTAAAAAAAATAATTATTTAATTTTGTTGAGACTTTTAAATTAAATTTAAATATTTAAAATTAATTTTTAAAAAAAAAAATAATCAATTGATTGATTTGAAGGTGTTAGTTTGACCGTTAATTTTAACGTGAAAAAAAAAACCGTTAAACTAATAATTCTCCTTACATAGACACATTTAATATAACAGGTATATATATAAATATATTCACTCTTTTTTTTTAAATGCTACTCGTTTGGCTAGGTGCAATGTTGGGTTAGGTAGTGATTGTCCAAGTATCACAAGAAATGGTGTGGAGTGAGGGAACAACCCATGCTAAAATGACCCATGATAAGGTTTTTGTGGAAGGGTCCCCTACCAGCCCTACCCTTATTGACAATGTTTCTTTTCTTTTTCTTTTCTTTTTTTCCTTTCAAAATTTGCATTTAAGTTTGTTGCTATGATTTTGGGACAAGAGGCCCATACTCATAGAGCAACATGCTCATGTCATGACCCTTCTTTAACCAAGAAGGTATGGTACCTCGACATCTGTTAAAGGAAGTTTTTTTTTTGCTAACTCTGTTAAAGGAAGTTATAATATGGATTCTTCAAGCTTGGCCCATGAATTTTATATATGATGATATGATCTATATCTGCATGGACAATGAGTGGATTGGAAACTACTTTTCAGAGCTTTGTGGTTGAATTTCTTATTAGGAAGATGAAGATGTAATGATCCCTAGTGTGGGACATGAATGCTGAATCCCAAGCAACTCATTATGTTTTTGTAGGTGTTTCAAAGGGAGGTGAATTGTTATTCCACATAATTATTATATACTAGTGTGTCCAAGGCTGTTGTGTATATTATTCATTTATTATCAAAATATTTGTTTATAGAAAATTAGAACAAAAATGACAATATAGTAAAAAGAAGTAATGAAGTCAATTTTCACAACTTCAATCTCTCTTTTTCTATATTTGTTTTATGTATATATGTAATAGGTATATATTCTTTCTGTAAGCATATATTGTAACTTAGTAGTGTGTCAATAAGAAAAAGACAAACACAAAAAAAAAAAAAAAGAAACAAGAAAAAAAACAAAAAGTATAAAAAGACAAAAAGGTGGAATGGGGTGCTTATTCATATTTATAATAATAGAAAAAAAAAAAAAAAAAAAAAAAAAAGATAAAAAAAAATTCACTTTCCAATTTTTGCACTTGTAAACTCTTGCTTCCTGAATTGTTTTGCTTGGTAAAAATAAAAATACCTCCCGAACTATAACACTTGGAAACTTTTATCTTTTTCGTCCAAAAAATTTACAATGTGACCGTTAAAAAAATTATATTTTATGATTTTTTATTAATTAATAATTTTTTATGTTTTTAAAAAATAAGTAATATTTGTTAGGATTTATAAAACACTTAAAAAATATATATAAATCACAGATCTAAACATATTTCTAAAAGTGTTTTAATATAGAAAACCCTAAATTATAAATTTATAAAATCTTTGCTAAATTAAAAAAGAAGAAGATGATAAAAGATGAGCGGAAGCACTAAACTGAAGTCATTGTTGGAGATTGCAGAAAAGGTTTTGATCTTCCAAGAATATACTATTTTCTAAAGTATTTTCTCTGATGGGAAAGAAGAGAATACAAAAACCCTAGTGTTTCTTGGAGACCACTACCTATTTATAGACCCATCTTAGAATGAGTTTTGAGTATTTATAACTTGACCCTCAACAAATTATAAATTAACTTATGGTTTCTACATATTATTTCCATGACTATCAAAAATACGTGAATTATACAATTTTCATGGGTATAAGTATAAGCTATCTCAACCACTTGAGGCTAGCTTAAGTGGCCATAGGTGAGTGCGTGTTTTGGAGGTCCTGGGTTCGAGTCCCAGTTAAAACATGATTGTAATATATAAACGCTTGAATAAAAAAAAAAAAAATGTAAGCTATCTCATGAAAAATTATACAATTTTCATGGGTATAAGTGTAAGGTATCTCATGAAAAATGATCTGTTTGATCTAATTTCAACTCTACAATGTATGCAGATGCAACAACTTTTATACCATCCATTCCGCCATAAGGGCTAGCAACTTCCAATAAAATGGCATTAATTCATTGAACCAAAAAGATGTTGGTGAAAGAAAAGGTGTTATGGTTAGATAGATGACCATTATTATGGGGTACTTTATGGTGAAACTTATGTGAAGCTCGCCTTGATTGATAGATGACCATAATATAAAATATGTTTACCACTGTATGCATAGCCCACCTATGATACATAACCATAACGTGTTAGCATCGTGTGCGAGTGACCGACTCAAGTATTATTCCACATTCTGCATTAATTATGTAGTCCCCACAAACTAACCTAGTACAGATTCCATCTCAAGGGGGCAGGAGAAAAAGGAAAATAAATGGGTGGTTCATAAAAGCAATTCCCAACTGTAATGCAATTCTACTTTTTTTTTTTCAATTGATTGATAGAAAGATGGCTTCTCAGAGAAGCAAAATCTATTTTAGTTTGATTTTAGGTATAAGTGGAAGTGAGACTGCAAAATTATTGGCAAACATTTGGGTCCAGTATTAAATTCAAGCATGTATAGTACAAACACCAACCAACAACTTTAAATTTAAATAGTTTCCTTACTCATCGTTAGGTCTGCGTTGCTCCTTCTCTCTTTTGTCTCTCTTCAGCTTGGGTCTCCAGAATATGACAGAAAAAATGGAAGACAGCCGAAGACCACAGTGCTCCCCTTTCTTTCTTTTTACTATAACCATGTTTGACTAATTTATATTCACCTAAAAATTACTCCATGTCACTCAAGAAAAACTCATCTATTTAATGCCATTACCACTTTTAGTACAAAGATAGACTAGCTCTTTTCCAATCGGATCAAAATTGTATAATCTTACCAAACACGCCCTACGTGAAACCTACCTTGCTAGGCGTTAGAGCTATATAATAGTACAAAGATTTAATGAGCTTCCGGAGAGGACTATAAGAGCTACCTTTATAGGTGACAATCAACCTCAATAAACTTCAAAAAGAAAACTCACCTCAATTAACCCAAAAACTCTCTTGCAAGTAAATTCTTCTTCATATGATAGCATATAATTATGAATAATTTATTTTTTAGCAAGACCAAGAAAAGGAATTATTAATTCTGAAGAGTTCCTTTAATAGGAACTTCAATAAATCTATGTAATGTATTGTTGTTAAATACAGTGCTACCTATTATCTGTTCGTGTGTAGCTCAGTTGTCCTTGCAATTTCTTGAGTAGTTGGATGAGGACAATCTGGACTGTGACTGAAAAAAATCAAAAGGCGGAACGGTTCCGAAAGATCTTCGAGTGGCATTTGGTGAATCTGATAATAGGGGTTCGTAAACTGGATTTCTGTTCTTGGGTTGAGTTATGGACAAAGGAGCAACATCTTTCTCTACTGATCTTGCTTGGGGCTCAATGATGTTGCCCAGTGACAGAATAGGTCCACCCAAACGTTCAGCTTGCTGAAGCGTATTGATTTTACTTGGTCTGTACGTATACCGGAAGAACTTTATAGCAAGAATAGGACCCATCCCTGCTGCAACTATGAGCTGTAATAAAAAAAGGAAAAGAAAAGTTTCCATTAGTATATAAAACTGCAATGCAAACAATGACCCCCCAACTTTGACTTCTCTAAAATAGAAAATTCAGTTACCAATCTGACGTTGCATCAAGGAAGATAGTAATCTTGTCATTTGCACTATTATTAACTGAAAATTGAAATCTTCTTTCTTGCCAACTAATAAGAAACTAGGTCTCTATAGTTGACTCCAAATTATTGGTTCATGGTTGTGTTTCAAGCAAATAAAAAATTGAGTACCAAAGCCATTCTAATTTCTAAGTAGTCGGATAGATCGCCTCCGAGAAGACTATCTGGGATTTCCAATCCTCAGGCAAACAAAAAAAAAGGAAAAATAAACTATCCTATTTTCATCACCATTGAAAACCCAGATGTTACGAAGAGATGGGCCACCCCATTTCCAAAATTATGCAAGTCCAAATTATATGGTTAAGAAAAACTTACAATCAAAGTTATCCAATAAGACGGTTGTCTGCACAAGCGAAACATAATTGTATACATCCCTGATGATGGGATGGCACTGAAGATCGAGTTGATGATATAAAAGCCAATCAAATTCCCCCATATAGCAAGATGTTGTAGTATAGTAAAAGAGCTGCAAGGATCAAAGAAAAACTCAAGCATCGGGATGAAATAAATAACATAGAATTTTCTTCTTTAGTTCTAAGCTGTTGTCAAGTCAGAACATTAGAATCCTAGCATGCCAAATATTGGATAAAGCATCGATATATTCTTTAAATAGAATACTGGACTAAGAATATCATTCAGTGTTTATAAGATAAAGTAACAAGAAGGCTTGATAAAGAGTCAAATTTGAATTAACAAGTATAATTAATAGAAAGAAACTTACTTAGTTTCCAATATCATTACAAAAGCCTGCAACCAAATACATCCAGAGAGTGCGACCAAAGAGATCTCCTCCATTTCACTTTTTTCATAAGCATAGGCATGTATGCTGATTACAAATACAACAATTGCCTGGACATCAGTGAAGCCTGGAATCAGTATCACTGGATTAAAAGCAACTACCATCTCTATAGTTTTGTTCAATGTAATGGCTCTTAAAGTAGCCTCTCGATTTAACTCAAGTTTTGTCAAAGTGTTTTGAACTAAATAACTCTGTAGGCCAGAATATAAAAGAACAAAAGAAGCGAAAAATAAATTTTCAGGAGTGGAACTATTTTAACAAATACAGCTCACATGAAAAAGAGATCTTCCAAACCATCCAGCGAATGTACTAGGATTCAGCAGTCTGTTACTCCCAACAAAAAAAAAGGTAAAAATTAGCAATTTAGGTAGTACAGTAAATTCAAAACAACAATTCTGATGGGAAAATGTCTCAAATAAACAAATAAGGATCAAGTTCAAGGTGAATGATATTACAAAGTACCTTCCCGCTTGACAATAAAACAAAATTTGTGGATGCTGCATCACTGTTTCTTCACTAAGATCTTTGTCCAGGACACTGACTAGAACAGGAACACTTGTATAGAAAACATTATAAGCCATCAGGCTAACAGAATTAAAAAGACTAGTCCCTGAGACGCCTGAAATGAAAGAGAAGCTGAAAACATACCTAAGTCAGTACACAAGACATTTTAAAATAAAAAATATACCAGATCAGAAGGAATAATATTTACGTGTCAATTATGAACGATATTATTGCAAGAAAAAAAAAATTACGAAAGATATAAAAGTTGAAAATAAATCGGATTGTTCAGAGGAACTCACAAGATCTGGATGAAACATATCACCAGAGACTTGTAAAATGAGTACTGGGATAGAAATGCTGTTCGATTGTATGAGTAACGTCCATGAACAAGTACCAATCTTTTCAGAAACCTAAACTCTGCAAAACAATAAAATAATACCAAAACAAATCACTCAACCCTGTTTGTTCTGTAAAGTTTCCATGCAGAGAGAGGAAGTGTTACAGTATCAGCAACTTACTCCCAATACTATAATCAGCTGCTCTTGCTGCCTGCAGCCCCTCTCTCCCACTGATTCCAACTCCGATATCAGCTTGTTGTATCATCCTTACATCATTACCTCCATCCCCAATGGCCAATGTTCTATAATCACATGACTTTAAAATCTCCACAAGCTGCAAATAGTGTTTAAACACAACATGTAATTTAGATATTCAACATTTTATGACAGCACACGTAAATGTAAGAGCCTTTAAATTTGAAAAGCAAGGACTCTAGGATGACAATGAAATGACAAAATTAGTATATCTTTTTTTTTCTGGGTAGATCTATCAATAAATTACAATTTAGATGTATGAAGATCATTAACTATCCTAGATAGCAGAAGGGTTCATTTGCTAAAGCAGCAACATCAGCAATCAATTTTATGACTCAATAGTGTTCCCCAGCAAAAACTTTAACTCCTGGAAATATTTTTTTTTGAAAACATCTGATATCTTTTCTAGCTTTAAATCATGCAAGTGAACTCCAACCCTCATTTAACAGAAGGGTTAATTTGCTAAAGCATCAACATCAGCAATCAATTTTATGACTCAATAGAGTTCCCCAGCAAAAACTTTAACTTTAACTCCTGAAAACACTTTTTCAGGAAATCATCTGATATCTGTTCTAGCTTTAAATCATGCAAGTGAACTCCAATCCTCAAGTTCAAAAGATTAACTCCCCTCAGAGATGAAGAGAGGAAACCTAACTATTCAGCATAACAGCTTCATACAAATTGGTGAGAAAAATATTATAGTTTCCACCTTGGTAATGTGAGCACTGAGCACATAGCTAATGTCTACCAGATCCTTCTATGTAAGAATAAATTTTAAAATCTACCATTGTTCACAGGTCCAGTGATAACATATAGAAGGATTACCTGTGCTTTCTGTGATGGTGTTACACGACAGCATATAGCAGTCCTTGACAATATTGCTAATTCAGTAAAAGCTGTTCGATAATGCTTAAGTGCAATTTCAAGAGCCCAACCATCAACAACAAATGCCACATCCTGTTAAAAATTGGAAGAATAATAAGACAAAGAAGCTCATAAAGTACAAACCACAAATGATTAAAAAACAGAAAGTAGAGAGAAAAAAGTAATAGCTTCTTCACAAAAATATTCCAAAGTCTACAACAAACAACACATATAGGTGATGTTTGGTAACAATTAACTAATTACTTTTCGGTTTATTTAATCAAAAACTATGAATGTTTACAAAAAAAAAAATAAATAAATAAAAACTATGAAGGAATGAGAAAATTTTGTTTAGTTGAATTGAATAATAAAAATACAAAAAGTAGGAGTTTTGCCGAACAGCACTATAGTGTCAATAACTTTATCAAATCCACCCACGTCCATCACAGCAATTGGAACCAACTAGATCTATGGCTTAGAAAAACTTTTGAAGAAGCCTACACTTTCAAACCATTTAGTATTAAAACCTACCTTTATTATGCTTTTTTATTATGTGCCATTTTATGAAAGGCTATGTTTTATATGAATCTATGCTTATTCTTATTTCTCATAATTTTACGACCTTATTTTTTTGTTATTCAACTTGCACCTTAATCAGATTTGAAACCTACGTTTCGATTCGATAGAGGACATTGCTTTCAATCCTGATATAGTTATTTTTTAACTTTTTACTAGAAGAATGAAATTATACTTGTTCACACACAACCCACATATAGATAGAGCTTGAATGAATCTTAAACTGTCAGATGTAACAACATTTTAATGCAGCTTATAATGTTAATAATGACATAGATAATCTAAAGTTTACTTCTTACAGCTAGGAGTTATATATAATACCTTGGGTTCTGACGTTGTAATCCTCATTGTAAGTAGAACTCTCTCTAAACTTCTGCCGACTTCACCTTCTGTTTTGCCATTAATTAATAGAAGCTGTCCTTTTGGCTCTGTCAAGTCAGAATGCATAGAATAAAGCATATGATATTTAACTAAATATTGATAATATTGAAGAGAAGGAAGAAACATATCCCTTAAAAAGCTATGGAATGCAACAAAATCAAACCATCAGATTAAGAAATAGAGCTAGGTAGAGCACACCATATGAAGTTACTATTGTGAACATTGTCCCACATTGAATAAATGGTAAAGTATTGAGCCATATATAAGAACATGGGCTACTCCACTCATCACCAATTAGTTTTGAGATGGAAAACCTTGATTCTCAACAGTTACAGTCATCTCTCTATTTACGCTACACAAGTCAATCTTCAACCCCAATTGTCACAAACCAATATATTTTTGTTATCTTTTCGATTAAGTAAAGAGCATTGTAGAAAGAAATAAAAATAAAATAAATAATAAAAACGAAGGAAACTATCAATTGAAAAAGTTGGTAGGCAGCGGAGCAAGGTAATTATCTGAAACAACTAGACATATTAAGTCCTGGTGTCAATCTCATTTCAGATAATTCACTCCATTCTCCTTTGTCCTGCTCCCTCATTACATTTATCTACAACATAGCATATGGGCTAATAGTACTTTTATATAGAAATAGAAAGAGAGACGGGAAGACAGAGCAAGTTAATAATCCAATTAGTTTGACTACCTGGTGAAACAAAATTGCAAGAAAGAGCAATCTGTATGGCAGTATTCTGCTTGTCACCCGTAAGCATCCAGAAATTGATTCCAGCTTTTCTTAATGTCTCTATTGTCTCTGGTACACCATCCTGAGTTAAAGTTTAATACATCATAATAAATATGGTTATGGGAAACTCCAGTATAATATATGTTTAAGCATTTTTTTTCTTTATTTATTTATGAAAAAGAAATAAGTGCATTATGTCACCTGTAAACGGTCTTCTATTGCAGTAACTCCAAGGATCACAAGATCATGTTCTAATCTTTGACAGACCTCAGCTAGTCTCCACTGCACAAAGTAGTGAAGTTAAGGGAGTGGATAGACAGACAGCTCATAACATGTGAATGAGTTTGTGTGCTTTAGGTGTTTACCTCTCTATCAACAACCATACTACTGGCCTCTTTAAACATCAAAGACCATTCCTGATACTCATCTTCCTCCAATACACGCCAACCAAGACAAAGTGTACGAAGACCTAATTGAGCATATTGTTCCACAGCTTCAATAAATGTCCTTGTTTGCTGCGCTGAGGTACATTGGAAAACATCATACACCAATATGCATCAACCATATGTTTCTAGATAACTAGTAGCATATAACATTAAATAAGTGAGAGCTAATATAAATAAGCAGAACAAAAGAATCAAAACCTATTTCATGGGATTATGTATTAAAATGAGTTATAAGAAATCAATTAGTACAAATTCAACTATAAGTATATAAATCCCCTGAGCCAATCACACCCACATATATTTCACCTTATAGGTGACTAAGGGAGGGATTTTAGTAAAAAGAACAATCAGTTTTACCAGCACTTGCATACGGAAGAATCGCTTCATCTGCACCCTTCGATAAAAGAATAATATTCCCATTCTGGCAATCCTTCACCACGATCGACATTCTTTTCCTATCCGAAGTAAACTCCAGAGTTTCCAAAACCTCATATCGAAGTGTAGAAGCATTAAATTTGATCTCTGTAATATATTGATCAATATCACATAACCAAACCTAAGATCAAAACAGAATATCTAAATAGCCAAGAACAAACAATGTACCAAGAATATTTCCACTTTTATTGAAGAAAACCATATGAAATTGAGCAGCAGCTTGGACAAGTGCATCCTCATCCTGGGACTGTGCCTTGTACATGATAGCACCACTTTTGCTACAAAGAACAAAAGAAGGATGTGAAGATCAGAATCTGTATATAATTTGCATTTATTGTCTTTCATATCTTCTACATGCTATCTCAATAAATGGTATTCTTCTTAATCTATGGGAAAACCAAGAGTTCATAAACCCATAAAAAATATATATACATGTATAAGCAAATTCACCTCTGTACCGGTATAACTGTATTACATATTGCCATAACTGTAAGGAACCTTATAACATCAGGAGAGCCACTTGCAACAGCATTGAGCAGCCTTGCATCTTTTTATCATAAAACAAAACTAATCAGAATACAAAGTTAAATCATAATCCAAAAGAGTCCTATGATTGTCAATGATGACAAATCAATGACTGAAATATATTAGCCAATCACCAAGCCCATCATTAACATATTTTGTTTATTACTTATCTTTCCACTGAACCTACTCCATAACACGAGTAATTGAGCTATGAACATAATCACATAGCCTAACATTCATAGATCTTAAACAGATCATTTAGGGCTCGTTTGGAACGTCGTATTAGGTCGTATTGTGTTGTATTATATTGGATTATATATTATATTTTTATATATTACTATGTTAAACTTTAATTTATACTAAAATATTATATATTTAGGTGCCTATAAAAGTTAATACCACATATAGTTTTACATAAAAATATTGCATAAAATACAATTTAATATAATACTATACCATACAATACGGTGTAATACGACGTACCAAACCAACCTTTAGTGGACTTGTTTGACAAGGCTATGAAAGCTTGTCCATAGCCTAAATGTTACTTTTCTATGAGTGTTGGATGAATTTAAAAACTTAACACCAACTTACAACCCCATATTAATTTAATAACTCATAAATTTAACAGAAACGTTTATTCAGAAAAACACCATACCTTTCAAGGCATCTCCTGTCTCATTTCCATAGAAAATGCCATTGATACAGCACCTTCTAAAGATCATCTTATTTTCTGTTAGCGTACCAGTTTTGTCAGTCAAAATGTACTCAACCTGGCCCAAGTCCTCACTGATTGCTGTACTGCCACATTATATAAACCTCATATACATATTTTCAAAATAAATAAAATAAGGAAGCATTGACAATTGCTCCAATATGAATTACGCTTACTTTGTTGCATGGGCTCGAGTAACAGTCTCATGGTCAATCATTTTATCATCCCAATCAATAAATTTTGCATATAAGCTCTTCACAAGGTCAAGAGATACCTGCCAAAGATATAACAGTTTACATGAGAGACTATCAAAGCCTTCACACAGAAAAATGCTAACTTTTGTTAACAAAATTCCCACGCCTTTTATTCTTACAATGATTTATGAACCAAAGTTTCTCACACATTTTATACATAAGGATACCTTAATTGATATGGGGATCATGATTGAACAGAGAAGTTCAAAACGAAGTGGAATGACCAGCAGTTCATACCATGGACCTTCCTCGGGATACTCAACATACCATTGCTGCAAATGGTATAAATGAGAATAAAGTTAAATTTTGAAAGTAAAAGGATATACTGAAAAGGAAAAGGCAAAGGAGAAAATAAAAATCTCCTCATCATTAATAAGGTGATTCCTTCTTCTTCTTCTTCTTTTTTTTTTTTTTTCGGTACTGCGGAATCAGAGATATAATACCCCGCAGTCAAGTCAAGTTTTTAGGGGAAGAAAAAAAGACTTGCCTTCCTTGCTTCCGTATCCTTCCATACATTACCAGCTACACCAAGAACCATAACAACGACAATTTGAAAAACAAATATAGCTCCAGTCAACTTGTCAATCATAGCATCCATAGCTGTAAGCTTTGGTTCAGGTATCCCCTTACTCATACCCAACTTGGTTTCATTGCCTGATAAGAAAAAAAATAATTCACTATGTAAACTTGCTGAGATAACATTTAGCTACATGTATATAATGATATTCTAATATTACAGCACCAAACCCTCTGGACACTTTCAGAACTAAAATTGGTCAGATTGCAGAGAAGGTAAGAAAAATTGTATCACTGAAGCAATTAACCACATGACAACCTTTAAAAAGAGAAGCATATTAACAACAGATATATCGTTCATTCATTTATTATCATTCAAAATTCTGATAAGTTATAACCAAACAAATAAACTAACCAAAAACCCTTTCATTTCATTTCAATTCATTTTTAATCCATCATAAATATTGGTGATCACCACCATTTATTCTTGTTGACATGGCATCCAATTTTATGCCTAATTAGTAATTACTCTTTCAACACCATATCATATACCTCATTTGTTGGAGTTTCATAAAAATCCCACTTTCACTTTCACCCCAAAGACTCAACATTTTCATAAAAATCCCACTTTCACTTTCACCTCAAGAAAAAGACATTCTTTATTACTGCAATGACCAGCCAATTAATTACAAGTAAGAAAATATTAAATTATAAGACAAACACCATCAAGTGACCATGTCATAGAATCAATAAACAGAGATTACACACATTATGTTTTCAAATGGTTTCAAATGCTTATTATCAGATAAAAACATATTGTTTTATCTGATTTCCTTAATGAATGAAGATTGGGATAATTAGTATATTCTCATCTCTTAGCTAGTTTACTCATATGTATAATCAATAATTTAACAGGTCTCTCAGGTCTAAAAGGTATAAGATGAATTATGATAAGACCCTGACTACAATGGTACAAGAACAGTAGCTCAAACAAGAACAATAGCAGAGAAATAGAGAGAGCTTTAAAAAGAGAGGCATATATATATATATTTATAATATTTCCCTTGGAATAATGATGTTGATATTTGATATGAAAGTTATCAACTTCACTCATGATTATACAAATTTTAATGTTTTTTTAATCATATTGCTCTAAAACAAAATAAATATGTAACTGCGTGAACAGAGAAGTATGCACTAAGATATAGCCTTGAAGACTAAAATAAAGGAACTTGCCTGTATAAACAGCTACTCCACATGCCCATTCTGTATTCCGCAAGTAACATGACTGAAGAATTGTGTTCTTAATGGTTAATGGGCACACATCGTTATCAATAAAAGGTGGAAACAACCGTAAGTTTGCATCAAATCTTCTGATGTCCTTGTCAGGAACAGGGCACTCAATCACACCCTGAAGAGAGAAAATGAGATGCATCATCACTTATTAGAGTGAAATAAAGCCTGATAAAAATATTTGTGGAAAGCCTACCTTGATTTTGTGCAAAAGTTCAAGATCAATCCCCATGCAAGCTGTGGGAATGACCCTGGTCTTCAGATCAGTTTCACCATCTAGAGCAGAAGTCTGGAGGAAGTTACATCATCAAGTTCTAGATATGTTTAAGCAGACGTAAAGGTCAAAAGGAAAAGCATTGCAGGATTACATATAAATACCACCCTTGCGATAATGATACAAGACATGATTATAAATGGAAATTTAGTATACTATACTATTTTTGCTTCTTCAGAAATTGAATAATCTTCTAACTTCTAAGCATGCAAGCAACATCAAACGAGGTCAGAGAAATGAAACCCCAAGGGTGTAGGGGTAGAGGTAGAAACACACTAGGCCAATAACCTAGCTAAGGTCCATTATGCAAAAATAACTTTCTCAGTTTCACTAAAGAATTGGTTTGTTTCCAAATTCTATTGCCCCACAGGGTGTACGTTAACAGCATCACTATCGTGTCGCTTATTGCACCAAAATTGGTCAGTTATTTGTCAAGGATTTTATATTTACCTCAACATAGCACATTCCTTGCGGATCAGATGTCCCAATCAAAACCAGATCACATGGCACTTCATCATTCTCTCTTAACCATACTATATTACCCACATGAATATCCTGTGCTTGAACCTAAAAGTGGATACAACTAGTCAGTTTGTCACAACAAAAGAAATGCAATCAAAGAAAAGGAAAGAGAATAGATTTCTATACATGTTTCTTTATGCCCTCCCTAACAACCCAAACTTCTTTCTCATTTGCTTTCTTGTCTGAAAGAAATCTATGGTAATCATCCCATGCCTCTTTTGTTGCAGAGACAGCAAAAATGAAAATAAGTGGACCCCATGTACTGGCAGGATTTACTGGAGTAATAAGAGACCATAACTGAAGGCACGCTATTAGCAGAAAGTACTGGTTCATGAAGCGGCTGAAAACATAGTATTTGATAGTGAGAGGCAGGACAAAAGAGAATAAGAATGTTTGTGCAGTAGAAAGTTATCACATAGAAGTACATGTCGTTGGATAGAGATAAAACATAAATTTGAAATGCAATGCCAAATATAAGATTCGAACCCTTTCTTTTGAAAGTAACAATAATAGAATTAAAAACAATGAAGGTTTGGCAGAATAAAATCAACAGAAACAAAAACAAGGTCTAGGCTAGAGCATAAAATCTAAAGTAAATGTTTTCTAAAATTCTTCAAGATTAAAGCCTATGATTAAATATATCGTGTTCCTTAACAACAAATTCAAATAAAAAAAAAAGGGAACAGAAAAACCAGTAACCAAGACATAGATACATACTACATGTTTAGCATAAATTTCATTTAGCCAAGAAAAACAGGAATGGTATATAAAGTATATTATAATAACAATCCAAATCGACTGAATTACCGCAACCAATACTATATCAAGAAATTGAAAACATCAAATCATAAATCACCTGAACTGTTCCCATAAATTCTTCGGCAGGAAGTTGAACAAATTATATTTTGTGTTTGAAATGCGATTGGCACAATACAGATCATGCGAAGATTCATCATCATTGATATAGACGTAACGCTTCATTGCTGAATTAGAAGCATGTAACCATGCTCAGCTACTTGTTCGAAGTTAGCAACAACGATACTAACAGTGCTTAGAATCCTGTTACAAAAAACACTGCATAAAGCTCATCCCAATTTATTTATTTTTTCCTCAAAAAATACAGTTATTTGCATTGAATCTTGGGCTAAATTGGCACTGCTTATAGAGAACACCAAAAGTCCCAAAAGGAAGAGCACCATCATTTCACAACAACTATATATCATCAAACACATTGACCGATCAAAACAGAACGCATAGGTAAAAGAATTCATAAAATATTGGGAACTATGCCCAATCTACAAAGAACTCAAATAAGGGCAACGCAGCATATGTTTAAAAAAGCATACAGACCTATTAGCAACAAAAATCACATAACCCAGAAGACAAACACAAATCCAAGTTTAATACGCTGTTCCCATAATCGCATCAAACAGCCAGAAACCATTAAAGAAAAAACAGATTTCTTGCGTCTTCTGAATTTTCGGAAGACAAAAAAATAACAGATCACTAGAACGAATTTAAGAGAAATGATCATTACTTAATCGATTTTTAAGGAGTAAATGATTGAGACGCGAACTTGAAATGGGAGTAAGATCGTACCTGGATTTACAGCTCTGCCGTTCAAACCAAGTTCATCGTCGTTGGTCCTACTGGTTCGGGGTCACCTCCCTCTCTATGAACCTTCGCTAGTCTGATGAAGGAGACGCAATGTTAATTTGTGCGCGCCTTCAGTGGTAATATTGTGCGGATGCGATTTCTTGCGCCACGTAGTTTCTAGGCTGACGTGTCCAACAGCACAATGGTCTGGATCCACACCTATTTTGGGCTAGGCTTGCCCTTACAAGCTTTCATTTATAAGTGGATATTATTGGGGCCCACATCCTCTATCCTCTGGCTGGTCACTTAAAGGTTATTTAGCCATTAATTTATCATTTTTTTTTAATATTATATAATTCAAATGTAAACCTAAGGATTCTTTTTTTTTATTATTATTAAATTAGTGTCGAAATGCATTAGATAAAGAAACATAATTAGACCTCACGGTCATTACAAAGTAGGTTCTCCGGCAAGGAGGAGACCGGAATACAGCCAAACCTCTGGTGGGTAAAAGCCCACTTAACCACATTATGGGCAACATAGTTACAACGTTTACTAACATTCATAAAGTTACAACTAATAAAAGAAAGAGTGGATCTCATACAAAAGGAGACAAAGTTCTCAAGTGTCCAATGGGACTCCTTCCCATTGAGAGCATTGATAGCTAGTATAGAGTCACTCTCAATAATAATAAACTTTAAACCTAAGTCAAATGCCACAAAAATGGTTGAACAACAAGTCGCCGCCTCTCCGCATAAAGCATCCAAAAAGTCCAACTGAGACGTGTGGATCCGAATCACCTTGCCCAAGTGGTTCCTAGCAATAATAGTTGTGCACATGCTTGCCAATCCCACTCTAACATTACAATTCAGTTTGATCCAATCCTCAGGGAGTGGATTCCAGCTTTCCGTCAAAATAGGAGTCGAGCATGGCACCAGAGAAGTATGTAATTTTACAAAAGAAGTATGAATAAGGTCAATACATTTTAAAACATCCGGGTGATTTTTATTGTGTATTTTTTCATTTCGCGCCCTCCAGATGGTATCAACCACAATCGAAGCATAAAGAAAAACCTCCTCCACTCGGATACCCCTATTGTTAAGATTCCAAAGAAATTTCACCCAGTCCCACACACAAATCCCATTGCCACAGACCGGATATATGCCCAAAGGAGATGAGCGTCAAAGGTGTAACGCCACATCGCACGAGAGAAATAGGTGTTCAACAGATTCCTCCCCCACTCCACACAAAGGACAGCTTGTATCCTCTATTTGGAATCTCCTCCCGATCACTGTTCTGACAGGGAGCGCCTCTGAGAGAATGCACCACCAAAGGATCTTATGCCGCTCAAGCACTTTGCTATTCCATAACTTGTTCCATAGCATTGGGGCCACCACACAATGGCTGGCTCTTTCCTGCGCTTGAGTTAGGTAAGCTGATTTACTTGTGAATCTCCCGTTAGACTCTAAGGTCCAACCCCATTTATCCTCCTCCTGCCCCGAAGGATTGCCTCTTTTCAAAATAGCAGAGACAATGTCTTTGTCAAACAGATTATTTAGTTTAGAAATGTCCCAAGAGCCAGAATTTTTGAGAAGATCAGCCACACAGTTCAAACCAGGCGGAATTTCTCTCATTGGTTTCAGAATGAAACCTTTTAAATGAGGAATCCAAGGATCCCTCCAAATGCAAGTGTCTCTACCATGACCCACGAACTTACAAGCCCCTTTTCTCAGGATTGCCTTAGCTTTGACCACATTCTTCCAGAACCACGAGTCAGAATCTTTATATTTGCAGTTTAAAAAACCTTTTCCTCAAAGATATTTGGCCTCTAGTAATCTGCAACATAAATATTGACAACCATTTAGAATCTTCCATCCCCACTTAGCCAGGAAGGCCATGTTCATTTCTTTCGTTTTTTTCGAAAACCAAGACCTCCAAGAGACTTTGGAAGACAAATTTTATCCCAAGCTCTTAGATGCAGGCCATGGTTTCCTTTCTCAAAACCCCACCAAAAATCCCTGACAAGACCATCTATTCTTTTAACCATGCGATCAGAAAGTTTGGTGGTTTGCATGGCATAAATCGGAAGCGATAGGCCAACAGATTTAATCAGGGTCGCACGCCCTGCCTTGGAAAGCGTCTTTGCTTTCCATCCCTGCAATTTAGATGTAAGTCTATCAAGGATGAAATTGAAATCTGCATCTTTTTGTCTTGATCTAAAAAGAGGCAGACCCAGATATTTAATGACACCCTCCTAAGAGCCAATACCCAACACATTCTTAATGCCTCTTCTCATCCCATTGGGAGTATTCTTGCTGAAGAAGATTGACGTTTTGAGCTTGTTCACTTGTTGACCAGACCAGGAGCAAAACTTTTCCAGACAATTCCAAAAGCATTTGGCTTCATTCACATTGGCCCATCCAACCAGAATTAAGTCATCAGTAAAGAATAAGTGTGTTAGGACCGGCCCTCCCCTGCTTAACTTTATGCCTTTAAAGTCGCCCTTCCTCAGGCCCTTTTCCAATAGTTTAGACAGTATTTCAGCAGCACAAATGAAGAGGTAGGGAGAAAGAGGGTCACCTTGGAGAAGCCCACAAGAGGGCATAATCTTTCCCACCATTCCACCGTTAAGGCATACATTCAGTGAGGTGGTGGAGATGCACTGAGAAACCCAATTACAAAAATTCTGGGGGAAACCGAACCAATCAAGAGCATGATTAATGGACTTCCAGTTTAACCTATCATAAGCTTTAACAAGATCAATTTTTATTGCAAAATATCCTTCTTTTCCTCTTTTCCTGATAAAGGAGTGGATGATCTCTTGCACAATCACATTGTTATCCTGTATATTCCGACCCGGGACAAAGGCCGCTTGTGTAGGGCATATTATCGAAGGAAGGATAGGTTTAATTCTATTTGCAACTATCTTGGATATAACCTTGTACAGCACATTACACAGAGATATAGGCCTGAAATGGTTAGGTCTTGTCGGATTCCGAATTTTTGGGATGAGAACCTATAAGGATTCTTAAATAGGTAGAGATAGACTCAAATTTTACACTCAAATTTTACAGAAGTTGATGCAACATAAGTCTTTCAGTCAAACTTGAGCCCTCTCTCAATTTTCGAATCCTTCTCTCTCTTTCTTTTCAATTTTTCGAGCTATGTGAATGAGTACATGCCCACACATAACTAATCTAGCACTCAATCATATAAGATTGTGAAAAATCCAACACCTGAAGGAGAATTGGGCTAAGATCTTGATAATGCTCTGCAGCAGAAAGGAACAAGAATTAGAAATTTGAGTGGAATGAGTCATTTAATTTCGCTGCAATCAATGTAAGGTTTCTTGAACTTTATATGTGTTTAAATTCTATTATTTTATAAATTCATATTTAAAATGTTAAACAATATATATGGTAGTAAATTTACATCTTGTTAAAATAATCCCAATATTAAATTGATTTCATTATAAAAATATATATAAAAAAATATAATTTAAAACTTAATAATTAAACATATATAATAAACATTAGTTTAGTCCAACCTAATTCTCATAATCTCATAATAAAATCGCTAAAAATAAAATTTATTCAATATGCATTGACAATTTTATAGCGTTTAGGAAGATGAGAATTAATATTTTAGATTTAATTTTTTAAGGTATTTTTTCATTAATCTCATGTGTTAAATGTATATTAAATTAATTAATATATATTTTAAAAATATAAATATAATTGGATGGTCATTAGATGATAATTAGATCGGTTTGGTCGGTTATCCATTTAATCGGATGTCTTATCCAACAACCGATTCGATCCGATTGAATTTTTAAAATTTACATCCGATCTAATCCAATTATAATTAGACATCCGATTCTATTAAATCAATTTAATACATTAATTCATCTACATTATTTATTATAAAATGTAGTGAATTGATTAATGAAACCTCCCCAATCAAAAGTAGTAAATTGATTGAGAAAGTCACATTCTTTATTAGTTATGTTATCCATATGTTTTTATTCCGATTATTATATACATTATGGGCTCGTTTGGTACGCTGTATTGTAATGAATTGTATTGTATTCTGTTGGATAGTGTTGTATTGTATTGTATTGTATTGTATTAGTATTATTTAATACAATACAATGTTTAGTATTGACTTGTATTAATTGATTGTGTAAAGTTATAATATATTTTTAATACACTTGATCCCAACACCAACTACGGGTCCGGGTTAGGGCCGGGAAAATGGGTCAGACACGATGACACGACTCGAAACCCGCACGAGAATTAGCAGGTTTGGGTTATCCTTAAATGGGTTCGGGTCGTGTTTGGGTTGACTCGTATAACCCATTTAATAAACGGGTCGTGTTCGGGTTGACACGGCTAACACGATATTGACTCGTTAATGACCTATTTAAAGTTATTTTAGTACTTTAACGTGTCATGAATGGGTTATAAACGTGTTAAATACTTCATAAACGTGTTATTGGCTGACATGTTTAAACAAAATATGCTTATAAACGGGTTACACGGGTCATGCCGTGTCAACCCGTTTATAAACGGGTCGTGTTTGGGTTTTATTTTTTGACACGATTATTAAACGGGTCGTGTTCGGGTCAAGCATGTACTTGTTATACATGGGTCTCGACGCAACACGAACACGACGCGCGAACACGAATTGCCACCTCTAGTCCGGGTTCGGGTCCCAGGTCCCGGGTCCTGGGTCCCGTGTCCGGGGTTCGGGCTCGGGTCCCGGGTTCGGGTCCGGGGACTGGGTCCGAGTCCGGGTCCAGGCTCGGGCTCGGGTCGAAGATTGGTGTTGACCCCAAATCCTTTGTAAATATTATTATACAAACTAATACAGATTATTTATTATGTATTAAACAATACAACATACATTATATTAAAAAAAATTTGGTCGTAATAATTAATACAATACATTACTTAATCCAAACATAGTGTTATTTATTATTTAATACAATACGACACTTATACGGTGTACCAAATGAGCCCTGTTTACTAGTGTACATCACA
This sequence comes from Cannabis sativa, assembly GCF_029168945.1. Lineage (NCBI taxonomy): Eukaryota > Viridiplantae > Streptophyta > Magnoliopsida > Rosales > Cannabaceae > Cannabis > Cannabis sativa. The sequence continues at coordinate 39,079,009 of NC_083608.1, read as the reverse complement.
AATTTCATTGTATATATCCTACATTCTCTTAACTATTTTTATTTTGAGAAATGCTAAAGGGCACTAGTGGTGTTTAACACCCTCCTATGTGTCAATATCGGTATTTGTTCAACTAAGTATCGGGTCACATATAATTTAATATAATATTATTTAGGAAGTATCGCTAGCCAATCGTAAATTTGCGACATGCACGATTGGTGCCTAATAGTTGTTAAATTTTCATTGTGTAATTATTGAAGGCTTTATATATAACTTAAAATTATCCATAAAAAGTAAAATCATCACGCCCAAGTGATTCAGAAGTATGATCTAACGATGATATTTGTCTTATAATTATTCACATTCAAATATTAATTACACTTTTGTATAAAAAAAATAAAATAAAACTAATAATGACACAGTAATAATTAAGAGCTAACATGTGCTAGTATATATTATGTGACTCTTGGTAACTCACTATTGATAGTCAGGTTTTGTGGAAAACGTTAAACATTTGAGTGTAGTAATTTTTTATTAATAAATACCCAATATTTTAATAGCTTCTACTGACCCTTTTTTAGATTCATGCATTGTTGAACTGATTCCACTCATTTTTCAAATCTATTTTCTCTTTATTTTTTCTTTTGTTTTAGTCACCAAATTTATTATATTAGGTGGTGTTTGGTTTAAGGGAATATAATTGTAATAGAAATAGAAATACAGTAGAACCGAATACTCTATTCAAGAATAACCTCTAATTTGTTATAAAAAAATCAAGTCCCAATTTTAGCCAGTTATAAATAAGAATAACCTCTAAATTGTAATTAGTTATATATTTTTTAAGTCCCGTATTACCAAAGTATACCTCTATATAAGAATAATTACATCTTAATAAAATATATATATGTATTTTGTAAATTTATTTATGTAAAATTAATAATTTTATTTTAAATTATAATACATGTATGAATATTATATTTACTCTAAAATATTTCTATTATTGTATAGTATTAATGATTATTTATTGTTATTATTGTTACGTTGATATTTTTTGGTTTTTTAATTTTTTTTTCTAGTATAACTCTATTTAGTTATAATCTCTCAATTAGAATATAATTTACTAAGTGTATTCTTGGATAGAGGTTTTACTGTAGTAATAGAATGTAATGATAATAGTAATAGGAATACTATTACTATATTTAGTTTATTTTATAATGAACATTGTAATCGAAATTGAATTGACAAAAATACTTTTGCTTTAGTTATTATTTATAAAGAAAGAGAAAGGGTAAAATTATCTTTTTATTATTTAGTAGTGATTGTAATCCTCATTCATTCATGTGGTGTAGGAGTATAATGAGTATTCATGAAATTGGTGTAATACCCATTACAATGGAATTCTATTACAAAGGTTTTGGTGTAATACCAATTACAATGAAATTCTATTACAAAGGTTAAAAACACAAACCAAACATTGTAATGGTAACTTTTATTCCATTACAATATTCATTCCAATAAACCAAACATGCTCTTATTTCCTAGAAGTGTTCATCGGTTTGGTCGGGTTATAGTGTATTTTTACCAACTCAATATAAATATCGGGTTGCAAATATCTAATTGTAACCCGTCTAATGAAAAAAAAAAAAAAATGTTACCCGCCCAATAATTTTTGTCGGTTTGTTGAAATCACCGTCTAGATGACTAAATTGTATGTATGGATCTTAGTATTAATTGTGATTAATACGGAAGAAAAGTATTAACACATCACGTTTTCGATAATAGTGCATTATAAATTTAATATTTTATTAAAAATACTCTTAATTAATTAAATTTTAAATTGATATTATATTAAAATTAATTATAAAAAAAGTCTCGAATTTTGCCCTAGATCCCTCGCTAGCTTGAGACAGCCCTGCTCTATTAGTGTCGATTATAATTTCTCCAATATTATAACTCATCCATCCAGTTTTAGATGTACGTAACAACAACAATGCAAATGCAAAACCACGAATCCAAGATTTTTTGATTAACTTGGCTAAAAAAAGAAAGAGCAAAATTTCTATTAATTTAATAAATTAAATAAATAAAAAAAATAGTTATATGGAAGAACACATCCTAAGCAAACATCTTATCTTATCTTATAAGTAATAAGTCTCTTATTCCCCTCCAGCTTAATTTACTTTAAAGCCCCTATCTCAGCTGCTTCGTAAATTCAATTGTATTTTCACACTAAATCCTGACACGTATTCTTCCATTTTCTTCTAACTGCCATTTTAAGTTTAATCTCTAGCGATACTTTTCTTCTACTTTGTTTCATCTATATTTTTTTTATGGGAATATACACAATCAGTACCTCATGTTTTATTAAAATATATATTTGGTACTACATTACCAATAATACTTAAAGGGTACCTTATATTATGAAAATTAGTTCAAAATGGTACTTTTTGTTTCAATTTGATCAAAAAATATATTTTTATGACCATATTACCTTTTTTCATGAATTGATTTTTTATTATTTATAATGATTTTTTTAAGAATAAATTAACAAATTAAATATATTAAAATAGTTATGTGGGTGATATTGCATTGGTGAAATGGTCACTATTTTCCATGTTGTAAATTCGATGGTAGGCTAATTATCTCATTATTTCTTCCATGCTCTCTCTCTCTCTCTCTCTCTCTCTCTCTCTCTCTCTCTCTCTCTAAAACTCTCATCTGTTCAATGTCATCTGGTTTATGATGTTTTTGGATTTTATTAATGAAGTATTATCAAAAACAACATCTTGATATAGAAACTTGATTTGCAGCAATAAGAAATCAACAAGACAATGAGAAATTCATATAGGCAATATTATTGCTCTCCATATGGGAAAAAAGATTGTGATGATTTTCTTGGTAGAAGAAACAATTTTGGGACGAGAGTAATGATGAAGAAAAAACTTCAAGTCTATAGAATTTTTAGATGATCGAGCTCCTCCAAAGATTAATGGCAAAAATACCAAAAACTAGCTATTAGAGAATTTATGCACAAGTGTTCTTTTAGTGATGTTGGTTCTTTCTTAATATTCAAGATGTAATTCAGTTTTGCAGAAAAATATAGTGCAATTTTAAACTATGTACTTTGCATCACTAATATTGCCATAAGCAGAATATTCATTTAAAATTTGGGTTATAAAATGTAGATTTTTCTTAATGGTATAAAATTGACTGGATAAAACACAAGTCTTTGTCTTGTCTTAGCTTGGATTGCAATTGCATTACAAAATTAAAACCAATAGAAAAATGACAAAAAAGAAAAGAACAGACATTCATCTATCATTGACAGAATAAGTAACTAAATCAAAAGTTTTGCTTTAATCAAAATATATCACTAAGCTAGATTCCAATTTTTCTTTGTACTTTTGGCACCTTAAAAATAGAACTAACATTGTCTTTGACCTTGGTACCTAATAAAAAGGACTAGCATTATCTTTGACTTGCAAAATAAAACCAACAACATGACATCAATATTAAGAGATATCATTCCAAGTTTTTTGCTATAAAAGATGATATAAAACTTAATAAACATCAATGCTTCAAAAGATGTTGCTGGTTGTATATCTGTTAAATGATGCTTCATGTGATATCATTTCCTCTATAGATGAAACCTGAAATATAACAGTTTGTTTATAAGCATAACCATAGTAGAGGATTACAACCAAATTGGAATCAAGCATTGAAATCTAAAATTATTTACCTCAAAGGATATTGCTCTTGCTCTACCTCTACCTTGGCCGATTCATGTGCCTCGACCTCCACTGTTGCTTGTTGTTGGTGTTTCTTGTGGTTTAGATTGACCTTGAAATTCTTGTTGTTGTGGTGCAACTTGTTTTTCTCCACAAATTGGTTTTCCTTTGGCTTTGCGTGTTGTTGGAGCAACTTGTTGTTGAGGATCTTTAGATTGTGGATTATTGCATGTTCTGTTGTTATGGCCAAATTATTTACAGTTCTTGCACTTCTTAGTACTAGAAACTCCCTTCCTACATTTTTGTTTTTCTAGTAAATGTGGCAATGGTCTTTCTTCTCCTGCTACTCGTCTTCTGCGATGTTTCTTAGGTCGCCCTGGTGGTCTTCTTACAAGAGGTGGTAATAATTTCTCATCATTAAACTCAGGCCAGATAGATTCATCAGGTATGGGATGCATAACACCCTCAAAACTTTTTTTCCACATTTCAGTTGTAAAGTATGGTGAGCAATAATCAGATATATATCAGCCCTTGTGGTGTTTATGCAAGCAGCTGCGTGCAAACAAGGTATTCCTCTCGCTTGCCATTGGCCACATATACAGTAGCCTTCACTCAAGCGAACTGTGCAACTTTTTGTGTCATATTCCACTTGAAATTCATCATTCCCAACTCTTGTAACACGTGCATGTCGAGCTCTTTTGAGGAGTTCTTGTATCTTATGATGGACCTTTGGAGTAAGCTTGAAATCCCATCGTTCAGCAGTAACTTTCCTTGCATACATCATAGATGTATGTTGCATTCTAATGCCTTCTAGCAATTCAATGGGAGGTTTGTATCGGTGATCATCAATCCAATCATTGAAACTTTCAACAAAATTATTTGTAATATGTTCTACCTTCACCTCAGTATCAAACTTGCTTATTGTCCAATGCCCAAAGTCAATATTTGATAGCCATTCATGTGCTTCTGTGTTGAATTCTTTTATCTTCTCCATTATATGCTTGAAATTGTCAAAATTTCTTGTCTCAGCTGCTGCCCAAAATAGGCCTCTTAGTTGTGAAGAGCCAAATTTTTTTATCATGTTATTTTCGATATGAAAACAACAATATCGGTGTGTTCCTTCTGGTATGGCTGCCACAGCCTCAATCAAACCCTACAAATATGAATAAAGAATTTATCATTAAACTTTTATTGCATTAAACATAACATATTATTTAACAGTACTAACCTTTTGTCTGTCACTCATAATACACCATGGTTGTCCATTGGAAGTATCACCAATTTCTCCCCTTAATAGGTCCAAAAACCATCTCCAACTATTGACATTTTCAGCTTCAACAATTGCATAAGCAATGGGGTAGAAATGTAGATTGGCATCGATCCCCACTGCAGCCAAGAGGATGCCCTTATATGGCCCTTTTAGAAGGCAGACATCTAAGCCAAAAAAAGGGCGATACCCTCGTAAGAAACCAGTTTTGACCCCTTCATAACAAATAAAGATCCTAAAAAATTGTGGCTGCATTTTTGGGACTTCATCATTCTCACCGTCTTCATTAACCGCCACTAGTTGACTCTGGATAATAGCAGCAGAACCGGGGTTAGTTTGATGAATCATATATGGCTGCATATCATCTCAAATTGCCATAGGAATAGGCATAATCACGACCCACACCTCCTCTTGCCTTCTGCCTAGCTTTCCAAAATTGTCTATTTGTAGCCTCGATGCCAAAATTATCTTTCAACTCAGTTCTCATTTTATTCAAGGTAATTTTAGGATCATTAGCAAACTTACTATGCAACTTTTTTGCGATCCAACCTGAGGTAACTACTCTGTTCTTCACTACACATTGACATTTATGTTGAGGATTCAAAGTTTTAATAATGAATTCTCTTCCATCAGGAGATAAGGATGCATGTATTCTCCATGTGCATCCTTCTGCTTTGCACATTGAAGTCACTCTACTTCTAACATGCTTCACTTTGCGAAGCTCAAAACCTTCTTGGATTGCATAGTCTTTCAAAACATCCCCAAAATGCTTATGATCCCTAAATCTTAACCACCTCCTTAGTATTATTTTTCCATTTACATATATATCCTCAATTTCTGGTATTGGCATTTTACTGTTAGGATTGGCCTCATCTTCATTCCTTTGGACTCTTTTATAACATATATGACCAGCCTCATCACTATCATAGTACTCTCCAAATAATGCCTCTATATCAGGCTCATCACAACAGTTCTCACTATTAGAATCGTCTTCATCATCAGTCGAAGTATCACTCCTCCCTCTTCTCCATTCCAAGTCACTTTCATCAGTGGGACTCAACAATTGATCATTTAGTGTGGGTACATCTAGTGTGGCTTGCGTTTCATCTAGTATACTTGCATCTTCAAATTCAGCAAGTGTATTTTCATTGATAGTATTAGGAATATCAAATGAAAATGGTATAGAACTTTGACCAACTTTCTTACGCACACGTTGTTTCATGCGCCCACCACTATTAAGTCCTTTAAGATCAATCATATTTACCTATTTTATTACATAATATAATATCACTTTTATTATAACTACTTTTTTAGTAAGTAACTCAAGAAAAATAATTAAAGAAAGAAAAAAAAATGCTATAAAAGCTTTATATATGTAGACATCTTCTAGTATATTTTTTCATGGCACATCAATTTTGAGTTATTCACTCATATATATATATACAGTAGAACCTCTATTTAAGAATACTCTATTCAAGAATAACCTCTAATTTGTTATAAAAAAATCAAGTCCCGATTTGGGCCAGTTATAAATAAGAATAACCTCTAAATTGTAACTAGTTATACATTTTCTAAGTCCCTTATTAACAAAGTATACCTCTATATAAGAATAATTACATCTTAATAAACTATATACATGTATTTTGTAAATTTATTTATGTAAAATTAATAATTTTATTTTAAATTATAATACATGTATGAAATAATATTTACTCTAAAATATTTCCATTATGATATAGTATTAATGATTATTTATTGTTATTATTGTTACATTTATATTTTTTTGGTTTTTTTTTTTTTTTTCTAGTGTGACTCTATTTAGTTATAACCTCTCAATTAGAATATAATTTACTTGGTCCCAAGTGTATTCTTGGATAGAGGTTCTACTGTACATGCAAATTCTTAACGGTGTGTTTGGAAAGCCACAATGTAATTGGATTTGTGTGTAATTGGAGGTAATTACACAATTTGGCATGTTTGTCTGACCATGTAATTACACTGTAACTGTGTAATTGGAAGTAATTGAGGGGTTCCAATTACACTCTCCAATTCTCATGGCCCCCATGAGAATTGAATGTAATTACTCTGTGTAATTACTAAAAACTTTCCATATTAAACATTACTTACTAAAAAATATTATTTTCCCATATAATTACTAACTATTTTGCCAAACAAGATATTAAGAATTCATATGTAATTACCACCTCATATCCAAACCTTTCATTTTAAAATATAGTGTAATTACTACACTGTGTAATTACCACCCTAGTAATTGCCCTACCTAGTAATTACACAGTTACTTCTAAACGCACCCTAAGTCAATATTAAATAGAACTTCATTTGCTAGTTCTACATACCCAGATAACAATATCATTTTTATTACAAGAAAAGAATATAATAAAAAATTTTAATTACCTTCAACTTTTTGAATGCAGATGGTATTTTTGCTTTCTCTGTTGATGATATCTAAAAGAGGTGGTTCTTTTAAATCAAGCAAAACAATCTTGTAGTATCTTCTCATGCTTTCTCTTCTCTGTTGAAGATGACTTCTCATGTCCTCTTAGCTTGTAGAAAATAATACCACTTCCTTTATATTTAACTAGAGAACTAAGCCGCGCTTCGCGCGGTATTGTTCAACTTTTGTAAACATTTTATAAATTTTTTTTTACTTATGTAATGATATAATCTAAAATATAATATTTTTATGTGTACGGTTATTAATAAAGTAATACTATTAAAATAAAAAAAATTATTATTTTTATAATACACAAAAAGATAACAAATTTGTGATAAATATTAAATAGTGGAATTAACAAAGAAATAACATGTATTTTTATAATAAAATAAAAGAAAAAGAAAACAGTCTTTGAATTTAATAATTTAAGCTTGTGACTGATGATGTAGTTATTTTTGAATTATTGTTTAAACGTTTTTCTTAACATACTATTTATAAAAGTTTTAACATTTTATTTTGTGGTGTCAGCGAAATGCTTTTTCTACAAAATATTGAATGTAGGATGACAACTGTAATATGGGCTATCACAATATTATATATTTTCTAAAACTAAAAAAATGAGGATTTTATATAAAAAATATTAGTGATAGAATTTTTCTATATGAAATGTTTGGTAAGGGGATTAATTTTAATAAATTATGTAGATGTGAAATTTCTACCTTAAATTGTAATGATGAAAAGAAAATTATAATTCATGCGACTAATTATTTCTATAATTTATTTGTCTTACTGTTTTGTAGTAACTAAAATTTTATAAGTATCGTATGAAATTAGTTGAGCACTCGCGAGATAGTTATAAACATATTGTGTCTCATGCGATTGTTATAATTATTGAAAAATAAAATAAAATTTATGATTATTTTATTATTTTAGAAATTCATATATTAAGTAATTGTTAATATTTTTATTAAATAAATAAAATATTATAAATTATTCTTTTGCTATTATTCAATTATTTTAAAATAAAAAATAGAATAATTTTTTATTATTTTATATATGTAATAGTATTATATATATTGAATTAAAATTAATAATTTAAAATAAAAAAATCTATTTTTTATTTGTTAAAAAACTTAAAGGATTTTTTTTTTAATTTTTAATATTTGACATGTACCGAATGAGTGCAATATAATATTCATTATTTTTTTTTATACCGAATGAGTGTAATATAAAATATACTATTGTGTTATAAAAATTATGATAATTTTTAAAATTATGAATTTTTTAAAAGAAGTTTGTAATAGTAAATATCTGGGTCAACTAAACCACATGACACGTGACGTTAAAATTTCATAATTTATTAATATATTTATTATTATTAGCTCTATTACAAATGTTATTAAAATTTATTTATTATTGATTATATAAGAAAAATATATGTTAATTATTAAATTATTAGAGTGTTTATTTTAATACTAATAGACTGCAATAATATTTTATATTAAACTAAATGATTTTAAAATTTTATGATAAATATGATATTAAATTGAGATTTTTTTTATATATTTTAACAGTGTTATAACCGTCACCATCAACTATCATTATGGCTATTGTCGCTGTCAATTCCCATATATCCAAGTTAGTATTGCCACGATATTTTGTATCATACCATACTATTAATTTGGAGTGACCACCACTATTAAATGGTTATATTAGAAATTTAATAAGGAAAAATTTCTAGTAATATTAATACCAACTTTAAAAGTGTTTTTTTTTTCAAATATTACTACACATAAAGTATATAACAAAATTTATACACAATACAAATAATTAATTTGTTTTATAAAAGACTAAATAATGAAGAATCAATCACTATGAGATTATTATTATTATTATTATTATTATTATTATTATTTTAGACTAAATAATATTTCACTAAAAGAAAATCTCATTCTAAAATAATAATAATAATAATAATAATAATAATAATAATAATAATAATAATAATAATAATAGTGTAAGTTATAAAAAGTTAAAAAGACACTATTAATTTTATTAATAAGAAATGATTTGATGATATATATATTATTATTATTTTATTTTAATAATATATATTTATATATAATTGTTAAATCAAAATGAAAGATAGTTGATATATTGGTTTGCTTAAATTTGTGTTGTTTTGAAAGTTGAAATAAGTTAATGGTACGTATATATTTATTATGTTGAAATAAGTTACTTAGGGAAAAAGTAAAAAAAAAATGCTATATATTTATTTATATAACAATATATCATATATATTATAAGTTATTTATGAATTATATATAAATGTAAAAGTAGATGAAAAGAGGTATATGAATTAATAAATCAATTACATTATTATTACATAATTATGATTATTATAAGAAATTTAATTTAAAAATAATAAAGAAATGTATAATAATTAAATAATTAAGAATATGATGATTTTTAGAATAATATATAATTTTAATTATATTTTTAAATTTAAAATGTAATATATCATATATATTTTATTCTAATTATAATAATAGTAATTAAACATCCAATTTAACATACAATTACACTTTTTTCTTTAAAAGAAAAAGAAGAAAACATGATTATAAAATATAAAAATTACACATAGAATAAAGTCACACATACATGATAGCCTAACAATTTAGCTTGAAAATTCCTCTAATTTTTTGTCGAAGATTCCCTTATTGTGAATGAAACTTTGTTTAAATATATATACATACAACTAAGAGGGTGATTTCTTAAGAGAATGACATGACTAATAAACTAAAAAGATGATGATCAATACTAAACTTCTATAAATACACTCGATACACACACATATTTTTTTTGGGTGTGATTATTATTACTATTGTTAAACTTCTTCTTCATAGACATTGTCTTTGTGATTGAGATGATAATGTTGATGATGATTTATTCTCCATAGCCATGCATTTTAATTTTTTCCTCCCATTGTTTTTGAAAATGAAAATAGAAAAAACAAAAAAAAAAGTTTTATAAGATTGAAAGGAAGAGAGAGAGGAGTGTGAGGAGATCAAGTAAAGAATGAATTATATTTATAGAGAAACTATTACATGATTGTGAGATGTTATGTAGAAAAAAAAAAAAACTTGAAAGGTTGGTAGGAAAATGAAAAGACTTTGAGGAATTGTAATAATCAAAGTGAAGTGGAGGAGTCTCTACTTGATATATATTGTGTATAATTGATTAGTTAATGCTTTTTAATTTTTTTATATATATAATTATAATTGCTAATATGACTATTATTATGTGTAAATATAAATTTATGGTATTAGAGTCCTTATAAAATTTTCTTTTATAATTGAATATATATATATATATATAAATTTTATTTTGAAAGGATTTGTAATTGAATATTTAATTATGTATATATTACAATTATATATATTAATAATAATAGGTAATAAATATATATAATAAAATATGTTGTTAAATTCTTTTTAAAATTCATCATAGTTATTTTTCAATAATTCTTAATAGTTATAAAATTTTAAATATGGATATTTTTTATTTAAATATTAAATAAATATAAATTTAAATAACTAATAAAATGACAAAATAGAATTAAAAAAATATTACAACTATATAGTGAATTTTTTTTGAAAAATTATTATTATTGTTTTGACTTTTTGAAGGGATTATTATATCATTGTTGGCTTATGTTTTTTTTTTTAATTTTTTTTTTGGTAATAATTAATTGTATTTTTATTTATTCGGTTAATACAAATATAAATATAATAGGTGTTGTATTTAATTATCATTCTATTAGTATAAATTATTTTGAATGACCTTTGGTTTTTATAATACTTATTGATTTGGACACATAATTTCTCTTTTACAAACTTAATTAAGTTATTATTGTTATTATTACTAATTTATAAATTATTATGATGTAATTGAATGAAAAAGTAATTTAAAAACTAAATAAAAATGATAAATGGAAATAGCAAAGAATTAGAAAGAAACTTCATATAAGATGCCACCTAGAATGCTTTGTGCATTCCTTTATATAGATATATAGATCCTATATCTTAATAGATTTAATTTATAAATTTTATTTTTTATAAATGACATTTAATAGAAAGAAAAAGAAAACAATGATTCATAAAAGGGCAATTCAGTCATAATAAAAAAATTATTCATCAGATTTTAACCAAAGGTACCATTTTTTACTGCTTTTTATAATAGAGGATATTATTAATAATAGAACGTACTAAACTGACATTTTAATAAAACACAGGGTACCCAAAGAGTCCGAACCCTTTTTTTTATTAGAATAAGTGGGCTTGAGTTAGTTTTTTTTTATTATTATTTTGTTCTTGCCTTTATTGAATTCTTATGTTACAATCCTTTCTCTCGATTTATCCCTCTTTCCTTTGGTTCCCATGCTATTCGTCTACACCTCTGTCTAAGATTCCGTCGACATCAACAAAGCCACCCAAAGAACTGGGAGAACCCCAAAATCTCGAAACCCATTCTCTGAGCAACCGACGAGCCCAATCCGAGCCACTAACTTCACCCTGTCCTAATCAAGAGCCCATAAATCGACCCTAAAAATCACACCTAATCCTTCTTTCTCTCCGTCTAACCCACCGGACCGCGAATCCCTCCCCCTCTCTTGCTCCTTTTCTATTCCTCTTTGCCAAATCTTCGAGAACCCACCACCAAATCCCAAACTCTCCTTTCTCTCTCGATCTCCATCTGAAAACCCACCGTCAGATTCTAAGAGGATTGTGTTGAGAAAGTCAACCGCCCCAAGCTCTTCTCTAAGCTTAATTTTCTTTTTTCTAAAAAAATATGTTTGAAATGTATAAATATTGTGAGATTGTTATGAGTTTTTTTTTTCTTTTAAAGGAAGATTGTTTAAATTTGGCAAATTTCCTCTGAGTGTTTCGTATTTGTTTTGGGATAATTTTCAAACTATGATATTAATAGCATAAAATTGAGAGAGTTTAAAATATGACAATTTTTTTGAATTAAGGTGACATTTTAAGCATAGAAACATAATTTCCCTTTATATTTTATTTGGTATGAATATAATTCAAGGAAAATGGCGGCAAAACCCCCAATACTTTCGTTTTGGTTTCATTAAACCCCTAAAATCCAAATTTCTGCGGGTAAACCTCAAAACCAGGAAACTGTTAGCAATTTACCCTTTCCGTCCAAATTTAGCTGTTAAGTGCCATGTTGGCTTGTTCACGTGGACACAATATACACGTGGCACTATTTTATTGGTCCACGTAAAAAATTATTTAAAAAATTAACAAATTAAAATAAAATTAATTTAAAATTAAAAAAATATATATAAATAAAAAAAATTCTTTCTTTTTTTCCTTTCTTTCTTTTTCTTTCTTTTCTTTTTCTTTTTCTTTTTCTTTTTCTTTTCCTCTGAAACTTCTCTCGGTCTATCTCTCTCGTTCTATCTCTCTCTCTCTCGATCTCCTCTCTCTGTCTCTCTCAACGCCGTGCAAATTGGAGCTCGTGAAAGTGGTGTTCGGCTGGTGTTGAAGCTTCGTGGTGGTGGGTGTTTCGTAGGTAGAATGGAGATGGTTAACAGTGGGTGTTGAAGCTTCGGCTGGTGTTGAAGCTTCATGGTGGTGGTGATGGTTAACAGTGGCTGGTTGAACGGAGCTTGCTCGGATGGGTTCTCGAATGGGGGTGGCGATGGAGTTGCTGGGTTCGTGCTGGTGCGAGTTCGTGGTTGCTGAAGCTTAGTCGAATGGGGGTTACGGCGAAGGTTGGGACTCGACTGGGGCAGTGGTTCTGCGTGTCGTTCACCAGCCGCGTGTGCACCGACGTCGTCCAAAGGAGAAGAGAATAGAAGAGAAGGTGACAGATTGTTTCACACCAGAACGAGATCTGGGATCTCGATCTTGCTTCTTGCCCCTTCGATTAGGTTTTTTGTGGATCTAATTTAGGTTTTTTGAATTGAGATTTTTTTTGTGGATCTAATTTAGATTTTTTGTTGCTGGGATTTGAATCTGAGATCTTGGCAGGTTTAGGTTTGTTTGATTGTTTGGATATAAGTTGCGGAGTTGTGTTTGAGTTGGGGTGGAGTTGGTGGTAGTTGTGGTTGTTTGGATATAAATAACAGGTTAACAGTGGGTTTTGAAGCTTCGGCTGGTGGTGCCATGGTGGGCATCTGTGGTGGATGATGGTGGTGGTGGTGACGATATTTTTGAAGAGGAGTGATGGTGGTGGTGAGATAGAGAAAGAGATGGAGTTACAGTGAGGGAGAGAGAAAAAGAAAGAAAAGAAAAAAAAAAAGGAAAGAAAAAGAAAAAGAAAAAGAAAAAGAAAGAAAAGAAAAAAGAATTTTTTTTAATTTATTTATATTTTTTAATTTTAAATTAATTTTATTTTAATTTTTTTAAATAATTTTTTACGTGGACCAATAAAATGGTGCCACGTGTATATTGTGTCCACGTGAACTAGCCAACATGACACTTAACCGTTAAATTTTGACAGAAAGGGTAAATTGCTAACAGTTTCCTGGATTTGAGGGTTTATCCGTAAAAATTTGGGTTTTTGAGGTTTAATGAAACCGAAACGAAAGTATTAGGGGTTTTGCCGCTTTATCCTATTTTTTTTAATTGGTATGCTTAATGATATGATAAATGGAAAATATTTGAAAAGATATAATTTTTATTCTTGTAAACAGAATGACTGGGTTTAGCCTAGGGCTGTACATATATTTTCGTAAACCGCCTAAATCGAATAACCCGCCTAAACCAAACCGAAAAAACTGCCAAAAAAAAAAAACCGAAAAAACCGACGAAAAAAAAAAACCGCCCAATCTGTATATTGGGCGGGTTGAAAATAAAGTAACCCGCCCAATTAAACCGACCTAACCCGACCTAACCCGACCTACCACTATTAATTTTTCATTTTTTATTTTTTATTTTTTAAAAAATATTATTTATTTTATCCTATTAAAAAAACTAAAGTGGCAGGTTTTTTAAAAATAATTATCAGATATTTATTAAAGGTAAAAGTTTAATAAAAAAACCCCAAATCTAAGACTCACTCACGACTCACTCGTCTCTCTCATCCTCATCCGCTCTCGCTTCGCCGTCACCATCTCAGGCGGTCTGAGATTCTCGCTCACGTCTTCACGCAGCCACTCCAGCAATTGGTAATCTCTCTCTCTAGGTTTAGAAATTTTATGGTACAAATTCTCAAGCAAGTAAGATGTAGACTGTACTTAATCACATTTTCTTACTATTTTCTCTCGTAAACCTTGGATCTATGTAATTTTAATGAAACCGAGATCCTCTGGTTACTTAAAAATTGTTGAACAGATATATAAATTTACCTATATAGCAAGTTGTCTTATGTATTATATAAATACTATATAGTATGCGTGAATATATACTCAATCCTAGATACAATTGCTCAAACCATAAGCAAAAAATCTACAGATCTATTTTTTAGAAAAAGAAAAGGTTTGGCCGGTTTGGGCGGGTTAACCCGACCAAACCGACCAAACCGTTAGTCGGTTTGTAGTTTTTTTTTTTTAAATTGGGCGGGTTGCACTTAAATTTTAGCAACCCGAACTTTAAATTGGGTTAGAAAATATATAGGATAAACCGCCCAACCCGACCGACGTACAGCCCTAGTTTAGCCTATGTTTTTTTTTTTGGAAAATTGTATATGAGCCCGTGCAATGCACGTGTCCTACCACTAGTAACTAAATAAGACTCGTTGGGGCGGCCATTTATTTTGAAGAAAATGACGACAAATGAAATCCCATTCCATTTATTTATTGTATCAGTTTATTAATCAAAATCTATAAAGGATGTTAGGTCCTTTCGCAGTTATTATTATAGAATGGAACAAGAGTCCACCTATACCTATCCAACGAAAAATAGCTTCTTTCTTATAAAATAATGTAAATATATATTTGTTTAACTTCCAGCAGATAAGTAAATTTATTTGAATACAATGCAAATACGTATTGTTGTAACTCAAAAGAGAAAATAGATTTCCCTAACAAAAAAAAAAAGAAAAGAAACCTAGCTAGAGGATAAATTCACCGGTAACAATGGGCATTATCAATACGGCACCGCTTCGTCCACAACGTGTCGTTCTCAAATTTAATTTACATCAATACATTACATAGCCGCCCAAAACACCGAAAATGTAAATTTTATATGATTATTTATTCAAAAGAAAAACAAAAAGAAACTATGAGGTGGAGAGATTGCAACACGTGTCGATTAGTAGTGATGAATGATAGTGTGAGTGGGACCCAGGAGTCACGAAATCCTCAAAAGAGCATTTTGACGAGGCCAAGCCAACCCTGGCGGCGTAGCTTTCTGTCGTCTCCTTTGGACATGTCACAGTCTTTTTCGTGGCCTCACTGCGCCGTACGCACACACCCCCACGTGCTATGATGCTTCTTTCTTTGTTCGTCACTCGCGCGGCAGTAGGGTGCTCATCTAATATTTTTGGATGTTAGATTACACCATCAGATCTGATCTAATTAATTTCAGTTATCTAATCGATTCAACATCTATTCAATGTTGGATTGAATCGGTTCTATCCATTGATATATTTTATTTATATTTATTGGTTTAATTTTAATTTATCTAATATTTTAGACTTATATTTTTTTTTGGATCGGATCGAATCCATATAATATTTTAGGTCTAGTATGTATTGGATTGGACTGGATCCATCCAATCTAAAAAAAGAGTAAAATTTAATGTTAATTTTATAACACATAGAATTTACATAAAAACAATAAAAAATCTAATTATTCATCAAAACTAAATGAAAATACTAATTAGTTTAATTGGATGTTAGATGTATTAGATTTTTAGACACCTCATCCACCATCCGATTCGATCCAATTGAATATTTAAAAATAACATCCAATCCGATTGGATCACAATTAGATATTCAATGTTTGGCGGTCGATTGTAATTGAATCGGTCAATTTTTATTGGATTAGATTGATTCATGCACACCCATACACGTCACCCTTCTTCTCCACGCTCCTACCACTTTCCATGCTCTCCAAACGTCCGACAAATGAAAAACAAAACTTCATTATTATCTTCTCTTATTCATTTATAATTTTATAATGTATTTTTTTTTTACGTAATTTTTAGAATAAATACTAAGTTTAATTTGTGGTTGTAGATATTTAAATTTAATTTTTGAGAGTAATATTACATTAAGTTATATTTTAGAATTTATTTAGGTACCTAGTCGGCCATTAAGTATAAGTCAATGTCAATGATCACGTGACAATTTTTAATTGGTTCAGTTCATTAAATTTTTATTTTTTATTTAAAAATTAATTTAAATATACCAATAAAAAAATAACACATGAATTAAACTTAAGTATTTATGCTACACATTACTCTTTTTCTACTAAATTAGGTCCTTTATTGACATTTTTTTTTTTCTAAAAAAGACTAATAAAAATAAAAACTACTTACACATAAAGAATGTAGGACAAATACACCATTTTTTTCTTAAAAAATAAATAAATCCATGTGGGAATGGAATAAACATTAACTAAGAGCAACTGTAATTAAATATTAAACTTAGTGTTAAATCAACACAAAAATAATAAAATTATGATACTAAATCATATTCTTTATTATTATATTATTTTATTAAATTATTGTTATTCGTGTTTCGAGAAGGGTGACACGTGAGGTTCCCGACTTTACAAATTAGCCCAGTATGGTCTAACTAATAGCCTCTCCGTGAGGATAGGTACGACCCAGATGGTAGGATGGGCCCAAGCCCATCTGAAGCCCAGAAGACTCGCCTTCAAGATGAGGTTTATAAAGGTCCAAGAAGGCCTATTGCCTTCCTAGTATGGAACAGTCGAAGCCTTCCGAATGAACGATGGGACGCGTCTAGAAAGAGTACTCCAAGAGGTACCTCAAAAACCTAGTATAGGATGATGTGGTTGCCTTCGGACACCTGATCCCATAGTATCAGGGGCTTGTCCCCTATGTCAGACTATAAGAGTGCGTGCACCACCATAAGGAAACTACCCTCTTTGTCCTGTTGGTTTTTATGGTCCATATCAGAGTTATAAAAGTGGAAACGGATTTGATAAAAGTAGTTTTTATCTAATATAAACCATAAGCCTAAGGATCTCAACATAATGTATATACATTAAATCTAGACTAATGAAAGAAACACAATACCTCTTGAAGCCTATCAGGGTATCATTGCTATCTTTTAGTATCATTCACGATCATCCAATCCAAGAACATTTGTTGAAGAATTCACACCTTGATCTTCTAAGCCAACCTCAACACTCAAGAATAGAGTGAGCTATTTGATCTTATTTGGATGAATTAATTTATGCATTATAGTGTGTACTCAACTCATGAGACACTGTAATTGAGTTAGAATTTTTTAATCTCACACACACCTGTAATGGTGTATGCGTGTGAAACAATTAGAGAGAGAGAGAGAGAGAGAGAGAGAGAGAGAGAGAGAGAGAGAGAGAGAGAGAGAGAGAGAGAGAGAGAGAGAGAGAGAGAGAGAGTTGGCGTGAGAGAGAGAGAGAGAGAATAGGAGGAGGAGTGTTCATCCGATCTAATCCGCACTTTTTTGGTCAAACAACATCCAATCCGCACTAAGTGCGGATTTCATATTTTGGATCCAATCCAATCCGCATAACATTTTAAATCCAATCCAATCCAATCCGCAATAGTGCGGATTGGATCGGTTATTTTTTTAATGATAAATTATTTAATATTTCATAGAAAAAAAATTAAAAAACGACTATTGTTTCTTAATCTCTAATAATAATCTATTTCATCTCCATTTATATATAAATCAAACCAATATACATATATGTCAATATATATGTACTCATCTTTAGATTTTCACTAAAATATATATGTATTTATTACTAAAATAAATAAGTTAGTATATATATATATTTAAATTTATGTGTATGTGTCTATGTGAATAAGAATAATTTTTTTGGTGTTTTTATTATATATAAAATAAATAAAATACACTAACTCAATATATTACTAAAAAAGATTAAGAAATTAGAAGTTTGTATCTTTTTTTTAATATTACTAAAAAAATTAATATATATATTATATATTATAATTTTTTAAAAATATATAATTAATTGCGAATTGGATTGGATCGGTTACTTTTTGAGGTCAAACAACATCCAATCCGCACAAGTCCGGATTTTAGATTTTTCAATCCAATCCAATCCGCGCAAGTGCGGATATTCGCATTTTGTGGATTGGATTGGATTGGATCGTGCGGATTAGATTGGATCGGATACTTAGTGAACACCCCTAAATAGGAGAGTGAAATTCTATTTTCTCAAACTTTGTTACGTATATCTAAGGTTATTTCTGTTGTTGAGTTAACTATATATCCTATACATAATCTTATAAATAAAACATTTTAATCTTCTATTAAAATAAAAAGAAAATATCTAATTTAAGTTGAATTAAAATTTAAATTCAAATATAAATATTTAATGGTTGAATAAAAAATATCAGTTAGATCTTTTATTTTAATTATTATCTATTTAATTAAACAATTATCCAATAATTTACTTAATTAATAATGAAAAGATAATTAATTTAAATTATTTTAACCAATAAAATAATTAAAATAAATTAATCACGTGTCTTTATATGTCACCCTATACGTGTGGATTAGGCCTACATGTGTGGGCCATATTTTGAGGTCTAAAATTAATTTATCAATTTTACCATAAATAAGATTTATTATTTATTTTAACTAATAAATAATAATTGATTAATTCTCATTAATCTTTTATTTCACAAGGATTAAAATAAATGTCATTTTCTCTACCATAATATATTTCTCTCTTTAATATTATTAAGAAATAATATTGTATTTAACTAATTAATATAGCTTTATCTAATAAAGCTAAATGGTTAAATACTATTAATTACACAATTCATAATTGTCATAATTAATCAAAACAATCATTTCACAAATTATTATTTTTCTCTTAAGAATTTATTTCCCATAGAAATTATTTCTCACTCGAAATCCATTCATCAAATAAAACATTTCCCTATACAGTTTTGTATAGAGGTGATTCGGGGACCATGAACTTATATTTCAAAGCTCCAAGAAACACTTGATTATTATCGATCTTATCAATAGAATAATTTGGTTTATTAATTCCATTATTACTCCACTATAAAGGTTGAATTGCACTCTTTGACAATATAGAATTCTGTTTATAGAATTCTTACTTATAATCCATTAATATAATCAATATAAGCAGTTTGCCCTCCAATTATTAGTTCATAATTAGAGTTGGTCAAAATACCGTTTTACCCTTCTAATTATCTCTTGATTCCTTATGTACCATTAATTCAATGTAAACAATTAATCTATAACTTATTATAGATTTAGATCCAACTATTAGCACTCTTAGAATTAACACAATAAGAAAACTAATATTCGATCCATTAGGAAAGTCTGGATTCCACTATCGTATAACATGTTCCCATCCTCTCATGTTATTCAGCTACCAAAATAGAAGTTGTAAGAATCATCTTCTCTGAGAAACTTTAACAAGTGAATCAAAGAACTCAATGAACACAAATAAGAATTCATGTATACTCAAGATTTAGACTGATCTATTAATGATCATCATTGTGATACGAATAACTCTTTCATGGTAAGCAACACGTTAATGAAAGATGTTTATCACATATCGACCTAGTCATACATAATCAAATTATACACAACACCTTTACTACATGTCTATCCACATATGTGATCCGAATCAAAATCACACACACTAGAAGTATAGTGTATACTATACCGTACTTAGCATATCCATATTAAAGATTCCCATTACTTTAATACGTTACCGACTTATTTTATTCATATCGTATAATCTTAATTCTATTGTACATCCTTACAAGATTATACCTTCTTCATATAAATAAGGAATTTTTAGATATTTAATAATTATATACTATTATAATTAATGTATCATTTATCTTATAATTGTATTTCATATATTCTCTAATATATAATCCATTAACTACTTGCTTTTAGGGCACAAATCCCAAAAATCTCCCAGTTGCACTAAAAGTAAGTGCTACTTATTCTATAACTCTTATAGACGTTGTATCTCATTTGATTGTTCAAGCTAAGTCATATGAACAAGACCTTTCACATAATGTAGTTCCAGACTCCAAAGTTAATGAACTCAATAGATCCCTTGGCTAATCAAGTTGGATGTTTAGAATGAACTATTTTATTTCACATCCTTGTCTTGTCACATTTAAGTGATTCTTTTATTTAAGATTACATAATTAATAAAAATATTTATTTCTCATTTCTGAAACGATAATATAATGTGTATATTCTTAAATTAATTATCTCTCTTTAATCTTAAATTCTAATAAATCTTTTAAATGGATTCACCTCTTGAATGATCTTTTAAATATAATCCCAACATACTTAATACCCCCACTCAATTAGATAGTTCCTTATTTGTCTATTGTTTTTTATCATTTAATTAAGACTGTTCTTGCAAAGAAGAAATCACTCCTACACAAGATCTGAACATGCATTTCAATACTAGAGCAATAATCAACAGTGCAAAGGAGGGGAGAATACTTACTTGAAGGAGAAGGAGATGGTGAGGTGGTAAGATTGGTGGCACCGTAACCTCAGGAGTAGAATCTCCGGCACGACAACGAAGTGAGGCCTAAAAATTGTACACCCAAGCAAGTATTTCACCGATTCCTGCTTGAATGTTCAAAGGCTTTGACGAACTTGAATGACTGATCAATAAATTTGGTGGAAATTCTCCTTGATTTTCTCTTGTTCAAATTCGAAAAAGAAGGTTAAGGACGTCGTCAAACTAGGGGCGAGAATGGGGTTTTTTTTGCTCTCTTTCTCTTGGTTTCAACTCAAGATGCAAAATGAAAAAAATGGTGAAGTGTGTTTCTTCCCCTATTTATAAGTGGAAGACGTCAATCCGAGTGCTTCCCCAATCAACAGTTTAGATGACATCTCAGAAAATACAATAGCAATTAGACAGTTGGGGAGTGGAAAAGTCAGCATTTAATGCTTGTCATTAGAACCGAGGTGTTTTTCATCATAACATTTGTCTCGATACGTACACTGACATAAATTAGCCGTCAACACACCATCCTAAGCATCATGTGCTTTTTCAATGTGCATGGATTCCCCGAACCAAGAGGCTAATGCCACGTGTATGACATTAGCCGTACTCCAAGAGTCCCCAACCTTCCACATCCAAGAAACGTAAAAATGGAGAAGGTCTCTTCTTTTCTCCAAATTACCCACGTGTCCATGACAATTCGGAAGGAAGACTGCAAGCTTCGGCCACTCTCAAGTCCCGAAAGCTTGTGGGTAAATATTATATGTGTTTCCCGAAGGGTGATACGTGTCGATCCTGACTTTACAGGGTAGCCCAATATGGTCTAACTAATAGTCTCTCTGTGAGGATAGGTTTGACCCATATTGAAGGATGGGCCCAAGCCCATCTAGAGCCCAAAAGACTTGCCTTCCAAGACGAGGTTTATTAGGGTCTAGGAAGGCCTCTTGGCTTCCTTGTATGGAATAAGGTTATTCAAAAAAATTTACAAACCGTCCAACCTGAATAAACTGCCCAAACAAACCGAATAAACCATCAAAAAATACAATCAGAATAACTTTACAAAAAATTCAAATCGCCCAAAGAATATATTGGGCGGGCTGAATATTATTCTAACCCGCCCAAATAACCCGAACAAATCGAATAAAACAATTTAAATATTTTTCAATAAAATTATTTATAATATATAATATATAAATTACATTCAATAATTAAAATATTTTACATTTAAAGTTTGTATTTTATAGTGTTTAATTTAAAATTTAAAATTTATAGTTGATTATTTTAATTGTATTTGAATATTGAAGTTGAAATTTAGAATTTACATATGAGTATATTTTTTTATTCTATTTTTTGAAAAATATTGTTTAATACGTTAATGTTTATTCAATTTATATATATTTTTAACATTAATTTAAACTATAAATATTTTAATCTTGAAAGGCCTATACTATACATTTAATTTTTCAAATCAATTATTTGAACACAAAAAACTAACAATAATGAAAAAATAAAAAATAAAGATCGATTTAAACATGTTAACCCGACCAAACTGACGAAAATTATTGGGCGGGTTACACTTTTTTTTTTTTAATTTTTCATTAGACGAGTTATAATTAGATATTTGCAACCCAACATTTATATAGGCTTGGTAAAAATACATTATAACCCGACCAAATCGACTGATGTACACCCCTAGTATGGAACAGTCGAAGCCTTCCGAATGAGAGATGGGACACGTCCAGAAAGAGTACTCTAAGAGGTGCCTCAAAGCCTAGTATAGGATGATGTGGTTGCACTCTGACACCCGATCCCACAAAATCAGGGGCTTGTCCCCCGTGTCAAAGCATAAGTGTGTGCGCACCACAATAAGGAGACTACCCTCCTTGTCCAACGCCACAAATTTGACATAACATTACATACATGCGACGCACACAAAACATTTGTCAAGGATCTCGTGGTCCTCAGGCGTACACAACACCTTCGCCCCACGAATTGGACATGAGCCAGTGGGCCCATAGTCACTTATTTAATGTATTTACCCCATTAGTGGGCTAAGTTGATACAAAAATCCTAGCGGGTCGCGGGTAAACCTAGATATGATTCCTAGCCTATAAATATTGTACTATACTCTCATGCAAAGGGGGAACTTCCAGAGTGTGAAATGAAAGTGAGAAAACACTATAGCAAGAAACTAGGGTTCTTGAACTTGTAACCCAATTGTATAAGTGACTCGTGGATTAGGATTAGTTAATGCCGAACTATGTAAAAAATTTCTATTATGTCAGACTAATAATATAGACAATGTTAGGGTGGATGGCAGGGCTGGCCCTGGGCATAAGCGGGCTAGGCCTGTGCCTAGGGCCCACCTAGTCTAAGGGCCCAAAAAAAATCTTTTCCTTTTAAAATTATACAATTTTTTTTTGTTGATTTTGAAAAATACTACTTTTTTTCTTTTTAAATAAGGGCCCAAAAATAATTTTTTTCCTATGGCCCACAAAATTTCTGGGCTGGCCCTGGATGGTGAACTAATTTGGATGGATTCTTCATCTTTTTTTCATGATGTACTATTCTTGTATAGTTTTTCAATGAAATGTTTGTTCATTGATAAAAAAAAAAAAAAAAACTTTTTATAAAGTGTGATTGGAATAAATTTAGTGTAAAATCTTATTAAATTCGACATTTTAATGTTCTATTAGAATTAGCCCGAGACTACCATTTTTTTGATAAATTTATATGGGACAAACTCACAACCATTTTATAAACACACATAACCAATAAATTTTTAACCTAGTTAATTGATGATAAATAATTATATAATAAATTTTTAATCTTTATATTTCAAAACATAAATATTGGCATTTAGTTGGAGGTAATGAAATAGAATGGAGTGAAAATGAAATAATTTTCATTTCATTCCTTTGTTTGGTTGTATTTTAAAGTATTGGAATGACATTCTAATAGAAGACCATTTTAATGTAACATTTTAAATTTTATTTTATTCCATTCTTATTTCTATATTTTCATTCCTCCCAACCAAACGCGACCTAAATTCTTAAAATATAAATGATAACTACCTCAGCAAATATATTTATCCATGTCGTTGATGATGAATGAACAAATAATATCTTCGAATCAAACTTGTGATATAAACTATAATACTCTCAAGTCTCAAGTCAAGTGTGTACGTTCAATATGCTATAAAATACCTTTTTTTTTCCAAAAAAAAAAGTAAAACTTTTTATTAATAAAATTTAATTAATATGATAAGGAAGAGCTGCTGCATTTATCTTCCCCCTTGACTGAATTAAAATACTCTTATCATATAATTTTCAAATTCAAGTTTTAATAAACAATTCATTTCAGAAAAAAAAAAAAAAAAGTTTAAAAAATCAATTCGACACTACTTTCTAAACCATCGTATATAATGCGTTGAAGCATTCACACCTCTCGTTACTTGATTATACTCACATGAAAGGGACAAATTTTTATAGTACTGAAAATAGTGTGAAAGACTCTTTCAGCAAAAAAAAAAAAAATAGTGTGAACGACTGAATATGTCAAAGCACAATGCCATCACTTTTCTGATCTGAAGGGCAAATAAATATACTGTTTTGGTGTGAGTTGTAATTAATCTAAAAGAAAGTACAGATAATGGCGCGTGGGACTGGGATCCGATCTAAAGCCAAAGTACAAAAACTGTGTTTTCCTTAACGGAGCACAATTGCCACATCACAGTATGTGAGTTTTTTTCTTTTTTACCATTTCATTATAATGATAGACATAGTAGTTATAGTAGTATATGGGTATATACGTGTAGGGTTAGAAAGAGAGGAAGTTAGGATTTGAGAATGGATTTGAGGAGAGGACGGCGTGTGAGGCGAAAGCGAAATACTCTCCACAGATTCAGCCGACACAAACAAGGGACCCACCGAAAGCGGCAGCGACGGCATTCACGCGTTCTTTTCTTCATTTAAAACAAAAAACTATTTTAATACGTGTCAACCGTGAGGACCCCGCTACTGTCGTCTCATCCAAAAACAATGAGAGGTTTAAGATTAATCAATTAATTAGGTTCAATTCTAAATTTTAATTCTTTTCGTTGGACGGCAAAACCATGAGCTAACACGTGCCATCCACCGCATATATACATCTACAGTACAACGTACGAAATAATATAATTTTTTTGCCGCCTTGAACTACGGAAAGTAAAGAACCAGATGTAATAATTAAATAAAAATATATGTATATACACGATCTAAATGTATAAAAATTACATCCACGCGTGAGATTATTTATATATATTTTTTTAATTATTTGGGAAAAAATCATAATAGTCCTAAGTAGATCAATGGGTGTGGGTACGGCGTTATTGAAAATAATTTAGTCATCAAATGAATTTCAAGACTATAATAATAATAGAAAACTCATAGAGAGGTTTTAACCATGAATTATAATAGGATTACAGATTCTCAGTAATATTAAACTAGAAAATAAAAGTTTGAGGTTGAAAAAAAAAAAAAAATTCCCATATCTCGCCTCTAATCATAATTTATAGATTTATAGCTGTTTAATATTTTTGCATCTTTAGAAAAGAGGTTGGCCCCATCTTATCTTATTTGAGTAATGTTCTTGTCCAGGTAATGACCTTTTCTCCAAGTATTGATTAGTTAATTTTATCAAAAATACCCAAAAATGAAGAAACATACTACAGTTATAAAATGTTCAAAATAAAAATAGAAATAAACTGAATTTCTTCATTATCAAAATAAAAAGGGAAAGATAAGAAAACTGAACCAAATTTACATCTATGATGGAAGCCATTAAAACTTCATCACTCTTTCTTAGCTAACTTCTCTCTTTAAATTCTCGAAAGGAACAGAATTTACAAAACTAAAGTTAAAACGAGATTTCACCCCAACAAAGAGGAAAAAAAAACTTTGGTGGCTATTAGTTATTACAAAAATTGTTAGATTTTCTCTCTTTTTTTTTAATATGCTTCCCCAGGTGGAGCAAGGTTAAGATCGAGATCGAGAACTTTCCTTGGTTGCCCTTCGACCACGGACGACGAATCCGACTCGCTTTGAACCTGGGCCCCACCTCCAGACCCGAACTCTACAGTACCCGGGTCGAAACGAACTGGGTAGACTGGGGTCACAAACTCTCCCCTACTGAGCGCGTCGAAGAACAACACGGGGCGCGTGGGAACAAACCCTACACTCGGCACACCCCTATACGCCGCCACGACATGGTGGGGCGGAGGAGCAGACGGCGCCACCACTTGCTCCTGCTGGAGAAACGGGAACACAGCGCCACCGCTAAGGCGGCGCGTGGAATCACGGTCGGCGCAGTCGTTGCCGGAAGACTCAACGGTGCTGCTCTGGCTAGGGCTGCGATCGGCGGATGGGGAGGAAGGAATAGGAAAGTTGGTCTTAGCCTTGGCGCCGCGGAACTCCCTGGCGGCGGAATCGTAGGCTTTTGCGGCTTCCTCGGCGGTGTCAAAGGTTCCGAGCCAGACCCGGCTCTTCTTAGTCGGGTCTCTGATTTCAGCTGCGTAACGTCCCCATGGCCTCTTCCTTACCCCACGGTAATGCATCTCTTTGCCGGCATCGACAATCGATTTGTTGTTATTAGCTTTCTTCACTCCGACCCTTTCCTTCAAAGCCATATTTGTTTTTCTTTTTTGTTATTATTTTTGGTTTAATAAAAATGAATTAAAGTTGGGTTGGGTGTAATGGGTGAGCGGTTTGCTTTGTTGTGTGCTGGGAATAACCATGCTTTGAGGGTCCTTTTATAGGGAGATGTGGGAGCTAATATTTTTTAATTTTAAAATTAATTATTTAATGAGATTAATTGATTTGTGGCGGTCAGCAATGAGTTTGACTGGGCAGAGAGGGCGCCGCCCAAGCATTATGAGAGAGAAAGAGAGATTAGTGAGTTACGTGAGTATTATAATAATAATATTTTATGAAGATGCTAAATTGAGTATATTACGAAGCTACGTGGCACGCGGCAATTTTTAGACAAGCGGCGAGACTAGAGCTTTCATTGTGTGCCGGCTTCCATTACAGGCCCATCTGCCGTTATTACGGCTTCCTTTGTGCTTTTATATTACGCTCTTTTATTTTATTACGTGTCAGCGCGTGGGTGCCACGCTAGTATATTTTATGAGAATTTTATACTATTTTCAACTTTATAATTTTTAAAAGTTATCGATTAAACTTTTTATTTTGTCAAAGGGTAAATATCATTTTGGACTCTGTGTTTTGCAAAAGTTACAGATTGGACCCTGTATTTTGTTAAATGATAAAATAGACCCTGTATTTTCTAAAATAGTAAAAATAGGACCCTGAACTTAATTTTTGACAACTTTTTTCTTAATACAACCAACTTGAAGACAATGCTTAATACGAACAGATACAAAAAATGTAAACAGTTTTGTCATAGCACTTTTAGATCGGATTATAATTAAACTTTATTTTGACAAAAAATCAATTCAGGGTCCTATTTGTACTATTTTAAAAAATACAGGGTCCATTTTGTCATTTAACAAAACACAGGGTCCAATTGGTAACTTTTGTAAAACAGAAGGTCCAAAATGGTATTTACCCTTTGTTAAGGGGTAAGTTGAAAAATGCCTCTTTTATTCATCAATTAATCAAATTTACCTCTAATTTTATATTTATTTGAAACATACCTCTTTTTATATGTATTATACCCAAAATACCCTTACATAAGAGAATCACATGGAGAGTATCTTGAAGTGACAGGGGCAAAATTGGTACAATGTTTAAAAAAAGAGGTAAAAATGATAGATTTTAAAAAAGAAAGTAAAAATAAAAGAGGACAATATAAAAAGGGTATAGAGTGTAATTTCCTCCTTTGTTAAATGATAAATATATTTTAGGGTGATTCTACAATGCACCCCCTTAAAAGGGATATATTGATGCACCCTTAACTTGTTTCGTCATCCAGAAAAATTTTTTAGTCTAATTTTTTTTCATATTTATGTACGTTATAGCTATTTAAGATATCCTACAAAATTTGGAAAAATTCGAAATAATTTACAATATAGAAAACAATGTTCAAACAGTCTATTTTACACGCGTATAAAATAAAATAGTCACGCGTGCAACACACTGTTTGAACATAATTTTCGGCGTGTTAAACTTTTCCAAATTTCTTAAAATTTTGCAGGATGTCTTAAATAACTATAACGTACATGACCATGAGAAAAAATTTGACTAAAAAATTATTTCGGATGCTAAAACAGATAGGGGTACATCAATATATCTATTTTATGGGGGTGCATTGTAGAATTTTCCTATATTTTATATTTTTTAAAATAGTGAAAATAATATCAAGAGTTTAATTTTTAATAATTTTATATTTTACTATAACCAACTTTAAAATAATTTTTAATATAAACAGATACAAAAAATATAACCACTCTAGATCAGATTATTATTAGATTTTATTTTGACAAATAACTTATTTCAGGGTCCTATTTGTACAATTTTAGAATATATGGGATCCATTTTATCATTTAACAAAACAAATAATCAAATTAATAACTTTTACAAAATACAAGATCCAAAATAGTATTTACTAATATTAAATAAAAGTGTCTTTTTTCATTATTATTTTGATTTTTTTATATATGTTTTTATAATTTTTCTCTTACATTTTTTTTTTAAAAAATAAAATAAAAAAAATTTCTCATAAAATATCTCCTCTTCAAAATTTCCTTTGAACTATTAAGTTAAATTTAAGGATTTTTATTCAATTTAATAAGAAAAGTCTAATATGGATAAAATTTAAAGGCATGTTAAAGTTCGAGACACATACTTTAGTATATCAAAGTCTACATAAACAATCACTGAATTAATAAAACTGAATGAAATTAGACAAAAATCCGTAAAGGCAACAATCTCAATAGTTTAATGAAATTTTTAATGGCTAAAAAAATTCAAAAAACATCATAGGATATATGTAAAAATTTAGAAGGCAAAAATCATACTCTTTAATGAATATGAAAAGAAGATTTTTTTTTTTTTTTTTTTTGGAAAAATTAGTAAAAATTAAATTTAAAATGTTAAAAGACATTAATAGTTCGTGTCATATTACTATTAGTACGATTAATTATCAAGTTCTACATAAATATTGGGTACTAATTCCGGTAAAAATAAACATTGAGTTTATGCCGCTTACAAATTTAAACTTTGAGTACTTATGCCGCTATTTACCCTATTAAAAATAATAAAACTAAGGGTATTTTTGTCAATATACAACTTATTTTATTTGATTACAATGTTCGTTACAGAGTTAAACCAAATTAAACATCATGATACCATTCCTATTACAATTCTAATTCTATTATATTACCATTCATATTACAATTACCATTCCTATTATATTACATTACATCAAAGCAAAGACGACTTAAGTTTTTAAGAGCAAATAAAACTCTCCTTATTTTTTTTTTCTCCATTATGTAAATTTTGAAATAAGCATATGATCCCCTTTTCTTATTTAACTTTTTCTCTATATTAAATTACACCTTTTTTTTTTTTAGAATATAATCTGCCATCATAAATTAAACATGTTAACTTTATAAATTAAGTATGTTCATTTATTTTTTGATGGCAGATTATATTCAAAAAGAATGTGTAATTTAAAATGAAGAGAAAAACTAGATTATTCGGTAATTTATGTATTAAATTTTGGACATATTCAACGGTAAAAATACTTCTTTCAGGACATGAACAAATCAAGCAAAAAATCTTGTGAAATACATTTTTTCTTCCTTTCAAGACATGTTTGGTATTTCTATTTTCTTTTATTTGGAGTTTGTGCATTAAAAGAACTCATAATAATTTTATTATTTAATTTTCCCTTAAAAAGTTTTCAATAAAATGCCAATTATAAAACTAGAATCCATTATCCATGCTCATGCAGTCTCTTATGTATTAATCAAACATTATTTTTTTTTTGAAGCAATCAAACCAAAAAGAAAAGAACATTAAATTGTTTAAAAAGAAAAAACATTATTTTTTAATATGTAAAGAATAAAAGAAAAGAGTAAATCAATTTTAAGCATACGCTCCAAAGTGAAGAGTGGGCCAAAGGCAAGCCATAATTTGTATAAGTGGCAGGATGAGGTGACGACCAATTCCAACAACTATGAGAGATCTCGGCCACGTCACTGTCTCTCTAAAATCCGTTTGAATCGCTCATCAGTTTTTTTTTTTTATATACTGTTGGTGAAGTGCGAGTGAGGAAATGGGTCCAGCAAGTGAGAACTAGACACGTGTTTCAGTGTTTACCGGTACGCGTCCATCTTTAAGGAAGCCGCGTCCTATCATCATTGTTGTTTCGGTGCTATTACCTAATTACGTTTATACCCTTCTCTCTTCTTCATTTTTCCTTTATCTTTAAGATTTTGCCTCGGATTTGCTCCCCGAGTGTGTGTCTGCCGCTGGTCTCTATCATTCTTCTCTATCCCCCGTTCTTTTAGGCGCGTCTACAACTTTCAATCCTATTTTGTTCTTTGCACGTGGTAGATTGTGGTGTACGAACCAAATTTGGCGCGTTGGTACTGTTCACGCTATTTGTGTAGACGTAATCCAGCGGACGATTTCGATAGCCAACCACATGTTATTTATATGACAATAAGAGTAGTCTTATTAAATATTGAAGTGTGTATATTTAATAATCAAAATTATTGTTGTAAATTCGTGTCGTGCTGCCCAGTCAATATTTATATGTGCTCACCAAAATACGGACAAGTGTTATGCCATAAAAAATAAAAAATATAAATCGTGCTATATTAAAAATTTTATTATCCACCCCAATAGCATCCGGAGAGTGGCTAGGATTTGAGTTCTGGGGCGGGTACTGGTGTCCTGCTGAGAATTATGACCACTTTAAGTTGAAATTACCGGAGGCTTGAGAACTTACGGAATTTACAATTCCTTAAGGATTTGGTAATTCAAAAGAGATCCAAAATTATTCTTTTATGTGAAACTCTTTGTGGTAAAGATGTGGTGGAGCGGGCCAGATTATATATGGACTTTGATAGTGCTATTACTGTAAAAGCCCAAGGTCATAGTGAGGGAATTGCATTATTGTGGAGAAATAAAGAGGAAGTGCAACTTATAGACTTTTTGAACAAACATATCAATGTTAAAGTGTGTGTTGACGGGCAACCCATTTGGAGACTGGTGGGAATGTATGGTGCACCTAATAGGAGTCTAAGGCACAACACATGGAGGCTCATCAAGCATCAAGCTGAAGACACTCATTGGCCGTGGGCAATTATTAGAGACATAAACAATGTTACAAGCTAAGAAGACAAACATGGTGGAAGACCTTACCCATCTAGCTTAATCCAAGGCTTCAACCAGGTGCTTTTTGAGTGTGAGTTGACTGAAAAGGAGTTGGTTAGACACCCTTTTACCTGGGAAAAATGTCGTGGTACACCTAGATGGGTGGAAGTTAGGCTTGACAGGGCCCTAGTTTCGAAACATTAGCTGGAAATTTTTAATTCTTCGAAGCTTTATAATCTAAATTTCTCTTCCTCGGATCATTGCCCTATTTACCTTGAGCCGACTATTGTAAAGAATGTGATTGGTCCGAAAAAAAATTCAAATTTGAGAATGCTTGGTTACGAGAGTCATTATGCTTTCAAGTGGTCAAAGATGTTTGGGAGAGAGAGATGTGGCTGGATGTCCAAAATAAAATCAAGATGTGTGGTGATGCTTTGAGTAGTTGGGGCAACATTACACTAGTGATTTTAATTCAAGAATTAAAGAGGCCAAACTGACTTTGAAGCAGCTCAAAGGAAGACGTGATGACTATTCAATTAAAAATATGGAGAGGATCAGAAAGATTTGTTTGAAATCCTTACCAACGAGAGATGTTTTGGAAGCAACATTCAAAGCAACTCTAGCTTAAAGAGGGTGACCAAAACAGTAAGTATTTTCATGCTTTCGCTAGCTCTCGGAAATGTCAAAATTTAATTCATAAGCTCCAAGATGAAAATGGTGCTTGGATTGATTGGGATAGTGGATTGGGGACTTAATTTCTAATTACAAGGCTCCATCAATAACACAATAATAAGACTCAACAAAACAAAACTTCATACCATGTCAAAAGACTAAACAAAATTGTGCATTACGTTTTAGTAAAAGGAGAAAATAGTTTTTTTTTTTTTGAATAAAAAGTATAAAAAAAAAATAATTAACCACAGCCCTTACCTTTTTTTGTTTTAAAAAAAAAATCAAATACACTATGTTCAATCCCAATAAACAAACCCTATTCCTTCAAAAAAAAAAAAAAACTAACAAACCCTAATTCTCAGTTGGGTTCATCATTAATTGGGGTTCTTTTTTATTTGATTTTCTTTACCCTGAGTTTATTTGTGCAATCTTGATCTTTCTCTATTTCCCGTTGTCGCAAGTGTTGCGAAAGGAGGTGGGTGAACAAGTTAGCGGTCTGGCTGTTCACGGCAAGGTTCAGACCGTAGGCATTCAAATGTGTATATCAACTAGTGTTTTATGGAATGTTACATGTTTTGAGATTATGATTCTAAGCAGGCCCGGCCCTGGGCATAGGCGGGCTAGGCCTGTGCCTAGGGCCCACCCAGTCCAGGGGCCCAAATTTTTTTTTTCCTCTTTTAAAATTATACATTTTTTTTTACCGATTTTGAAAAATACCATATTTTTCCTAACATAAGGGCCCAAGAAATTTTTTTTACCTATGGCCCACTTTGTTACAGGGCCGGCCCTGATTCTAAGTCCTAGAATTTGGAAGGGGTTTGAAAGGGAAAAGTTGAATTATGGTGAACGCAAGGTAACATTTGGTGGTTGCTTCTTCTTTTCTCATGGTTGCGATGGTTTGGGCAAAAGAATGTGATGGGTAAGTTTTATAATACTACTTTCAAAACTTTTTGAAATTTTTTTATGAGTTTGAGGTTTGATTGTATATATTGATTATTTGTCGCATTTTATTATTTCTGTATTTAATCTTATTTTATTTTTTAGTATAATTGACACAAAGTATGTTTTACTTCTATTATCAGGGCCGGCCTTGAAATTTAGTGGGTCATAGAGAAAAAAAATATTTTTGGGCCCTCATTTAAAAAAAATGTGGTATTTTTCAAAATTTATAAAAAAAAAATGTGTAATTTTAAAAGAGGATAAATTTTTTTTGGGCCCCTGAGCTAGGTGGGCCCTAGGCATAAGCCTAGCCCGCCTATACTCAGGGCCGGCCCTGACTTCTATATTGATGTAATTATTTTAGTTTATTTAATCATTTACATATTTTTTTTTGAGAGGTACATGCTATCCATTAATAATAACTAAGCAAGATATATGAATACAAAGTATTCTCATCAATGTATATAGATACTGTTATTTTACTTTATTTTCAAGTTTTCAAACTGGTTAATATATAAATTATTGTTTGATTGTATTCTTGTTTGAATTTAAAGAAAAACACATCCTATCATATATAATTCAAGCACATATAAATTGTTTGTCTTAATACACTTCCTTTGCATATCTTATAAAAACTTGTCATGGTGATTTGGTCTGGTAATGACTTTGATTTTGGAGGACAAAAGATGAGTTATGGTGAGCTCTGATTTTGTAACACTTGTCTTTGTAAATTGCAATAAAGCTGAAAAAGAGAAATTAAAAATTCATTAATTTAAATAATGTATTTTCTTTGCAGGCTTGCCAGGGTTCACACACATGCAGTGTTTACAAAAGAGACCATGCTTTAGTAACACATAAAAGTTAAGTTTTCAGCCCTTTACTAGAGTGGTATGTTTAGCTCCATTTTGTTGTTAGATTACAGAAATATTATTTGCCTCTTTTGGTCCAATGATAATAATAATCAGCAATGTTTCCTCAGGGTAAATACATTAGCAGCCTACCTTATTACACCAGCCATTGGCATTTCGTACCTTGCAAAGATGCAAAGGTTCGTCGATGTTATACTTTTTCTTTTTTTGGCATCTTAGCTAGTCATGCATCTATCTACTAATATATTAAATTTTATTTCTATGCATATATATAATTGCTTCTAAGGTGAAGAGGTGTTCATTAATATGCTACCACCCACTCCACTTTCTAGGTTGTCAATATAGAGTATCGTTGTGATAATTGTGCCACTATGAAAATCAATAATATTACTTTGTTATCTATATTTGGTGATACTGTAATATATTAAATTAATATGTACATCAACCAATATTTGAAGTAATAGTACTTTATGACAACTCTTTTGATCAATTTATATGAACTTTCTCCAAGAGAGTTACCAATTTACCACATTTTTCTTTTACTTTTTTCAATGTATATATATGCGTGTTAATGATAAAAATTTGTATATATCTCTATTTGGAGTGATTTTACAGATTGTGATTAGCAGTCAACATTCAATTCAATTAGCATAAAATGATGCTTGCAACTTCTATGCATTTACTCATATAGCTAATTCAAAATTAGCTAATCACCATTATATTTTTTTGACTTATTCTATAACTGTATTCCATCTCATTTCAAGTATTAAGTAAATAAGATTTTATTGGTTTTAATTGTTTGGCTGAATCAATTAACTTTGGATAAATGAAGGGTTTTGGTTTCAAAGGGTATCTATTTGCCATATATATAGTGCATTATTCTCACTAATTTATATATTTTTTTCAATTGCAGGATAATCCATACTAGTATTTTCTTTTTGCAAGTTGCAAAATGTTGAAGTACATAAATGTTTTTTTTTTTTTTGGTATTAAAATCATTATCCCTATGTAATGTATACAGTGGCGGATCCAGGATTTAAGTTGAGGGGGTTGATATTTTTTTTTTTTTTTTGTAAATGAGGGGAGCGTCTTTTTTTTTTTTTTTTTCTTTCTATATTGTATAACATGTTAAAAATTGATGCAAATTTGTATTTTAGTATTAAATATAGTATAAAGTTGAAAAAAATAATAAAAAAAATATTAAGTTCAATAATTAAGACACTAAATACAAGTCTTATTGGTAGAGGTTCAAAAAAAGTAAAATGTAAATAACTTTTATCTCAAGAAAAAAAAATGTAAATGATAAGTAAATATGCTTTTATTGGAATTAGAACTCATAATCTCTGTGACATTTAAGAAATAATTTTACCATTATATCAAAGTTTGTTTTATGTTTATAAATATTATTTTTATTTATAAATATATATTGTAATTAATTAAAATATATATACAAAAAATTTTTAGGAAAGTGATTGTCTCACCTTGCTTCTATGTGAGTCTGCACCTGAATCTATATATACTATTCTAATATATATTAATTATGTTCCTGAACATTTTTATGTAATTACAAAAAAAAAAGTTGAATAATAAAATTATCAAATTTGCAAGTTTCTAATATTTTTCGCTTTGATGATGTAGTTAGTACTTATCATTGTATACGTAATACTCATAACTACGTAACTAAAATACTAAAACTAATTTTTTTGAATGAAAATTAATTATAAAAAATACTAAAATTAATTATATAATATTTTAATGTATTTAAAATTAATTATTTATATAATATTTGAAGGACAAAATGACATTTTAAATAATAAAATATACTATTAATGACATTGCTACAAATGTGAGTAATATAAATTACTAACAATATCAAAATGTCACTAAAATTATTTAAATATAAAAAATAGATATATAAAAAATTATAAGGGACATTTAAAAATATTATTAATTATTAGTAGAAATTAGATAATATATGCAAAATTATAAGAATTTACTTTTTTATGACATAAATAAATAACATCACGGGGTTATGAATTTTTTTTTAAATTTTTTTTTATATTTATATAAGTTTTTTTATGTCATTTTTGTAAAAAAATGTAGAAATCCTATATTTATAAAACAATAATAAGTTTCGCCAGAAAAGTTATTGGTACTGAACAAGTTACTAGAAAAGTCACCGGACTAGTCACAGTCACCGGAAAAGTCGTTGGAAAGAAACTGTTGCCGAAAAAGTCACTAGAAAAGTCATTAGAAGTAGATGTCTCAAATATAAATAAAAATAGATTCAGTTCTATAACATAATAAATAAAAATAAGTACCACAAAATAACTGAAACCGGTTATAATTAAATTATAATCAGTTTTGTAACATAATGCATAAAAACAAATAACATAAAACAACTCAAACTAGTTATAATTAAAATAGAACCGATTTTATAACATTGTTATAATGAATAAAAATAAATAACACGAAATAATTCAAACTAGCTATAATTAAAATAAAACCAGTTATATAACATAATGAATGAGTATTTTTAGGGTAAATATGGTATGAGTGTAATTATTTGGTGGGTTGGAGCATGTTGAATGGATGTTTTTGCTTGAGTTATTTTATTTAACTGCTTTTTGTGTGTGAGTTTTTGTCTTAGTTGCTTTACGAAACCAGTATTTTTGTCTCAAATTCTTAACTAATTGATAAATATAATCGGTTTCTTTATATTATATTTGAGTTATTGTGTGTTATTATTTGTGTTTATTTGTTTTGTTATGAAACCGATTCTTTTCATATTTATGCCTCAATATTTTTTGGAATTGATCTTCACTTTTTTTTTTTAAAAAAAAAAAATTACAGCTGGTTTTATGAGGTATTATGTATTATGAGGTATTTTGTTGTAGAACTAGTTTTATTTTTAATTTATATTTCAGTGTTATTTTCTCTCTCTTTTTAATTGTAATCGGTTTAAGTTATTGCATGTTACTTGTTTGTATTCATTATGTTATATAACCGGTTCTATTTAGCTATAACCGATTTGAGTTATTTTCGTGTTATTTGTTCTTATTCATTATAACACTATTATAGAACTAGTTTTATTTTGATTATAACTGGTTTGAGTTATTTTGCGTTATTTGTTTTTATTCATTATATTACAGAACCAACTATATTTTAATTATAGTTGATTTGAGTTATTTATTTTTATCCAAAGGATAATTACAGAAGGCACCATCTTTTGTAAACAAATTATATTTTTACGTTTAAAGATTTTATTTTATTTTATTTTATATTTTTATGGTTTTCCATAAAAACAACAAGAAAACTACACAAAAGTAACATGATAATAACATCTAAATAACAACAAAAAATAACATAAAAATAACAAAAAATCAACAACAAATTAACAAGAGTACAACATAAAAAGACCGTATTTTCTGTAATTAAAATTAAAAATTCGTAAAAATGTTTAAAATTCCGTGAAACTGTATTTTTGTAATTTTTTTGGTTATTTTTGTGTATTTGTGAAATAATCCCTTTATTCAATATGTTATAAAATCGGTTCTATTTTTATTTATATTTGAGACATCTACTTTTAGTGACTTTTCTAGTGATAGTGACTTTTTCGGTGATGACAAATTTTTCGGCAACAGTGATTTTTTCAAAAACTTTTTTGGTGATTTTTATAATAACTTTTCTAGTGACTTTTCCGGCGGCGAAGTGTGACTTTATTAAATTCATTTATTATTTTTTTTTCCTTATATTTTAAATTTTAATTATTTTTTAATCTCATATTTTTTATATTATTTATTTATGCCATATAGAAGTAAACTCTACTACATTTTTTTATATTTATAAAACAAAAACCTCAAATTATTATTGTAGTTCAAATGCCACTAATGTGACCCATTTAGTAACATTTCACTTTACCTCACTTGGGTGATGGCCATATCTTACACTTTTCCTACAAATGTTACAAAAACTATAAACTATATAATTGTGTCATTTAGTTTAATAAATATCTCAAGTGTATTGGCAAAGAATGCTCTTAAGTAATGAGTTGAGAGGTCTTAAGCATTTGAAACTTTTTATGATTAAGCATTTGGAACTTGTTATGATCCACAAATGATAATTTTTGATGAACAGAAAAGGGAAAGAATCTTCAAAGGGTGGTTTTTGACACACACTAAAAAACAAAAATGGTGCCATTTGATATAAGAGGAATGCTAAAGACTCTTTATATTACACGTTCTTTTACACTCTTTTGATATTTTTTCTTGAATTCTAGCATAGTTCCAATATAAAATAATTCCTCAACTATTAAATTATTATTAATATACAGCCAATAGAATTAAGTCATTGAGTTTCTTTCCGTAAAAAAGAATCTATTCATATGCAGCTGTTGCACTCAATAAACAAAAAACAATCTCTTTTGCGTGCACTACCACTCAACACAAAAGAAAAGAAAATGGAGATTAAGGGGTCAAGGGAATGGAACTTTGGTGTGGAGGAAGAAGAGCAAGGCAACACCGCTTCAGCCGTCACAGTCCGGGGAGTTCTCAATACCTTGTACCAAAATATAAGAAAAGATGATAATAACACACCTGTGGATGTGGTCATCCCTATTGGCCATGGTGACCCTTCTAACTTCCCTTGCTTTCGCACTCCCCCCACTGCTGAAGATGCCGTTGTCAACGCCCTCCGTTCAGCCAACTTTAACTCCTATTCCTACACCAATGGTCTCCCATCGGCTAGAAAGTACTGCTGAATTTCTCCATTCATCCATTACTAACATTTTATCACCTTATTTTGGACCATTTATACTAACGACTTTTTGAGTATTGAAATGTAACAGGGCTATTGCAGAGTACCTATCCCAGGATGTTCCAAACAAGTTAACCGTGGATGATGTTTTTGTCACACTTGGATGCATACAAGCTATAGAAATGATAATAACAGCCCTTGCTCGTCCTGGTGCCAATGTTCTTTTTCCAAGGCCGGGATTTCCCTACTATGAAGCCCGGGCTGCCTCGAGCAAGCTTGAAGTTCGTCACTATGACCTTATTCCCGAACAAGGATGGGAGGTTGATCTGCAACATGTTGAAGCTCTTTCGGATGAGAATACTGTTGCCATGGTCGTGATTAATCCTGGAAATCCATGTGGAAGTGTTTACAATGCCCAGCATTTGGAGAAGGTTAATTGGTCAAAATATTCACACTGTTGGAATTGTGATTTTCTGATAAACTTCTCTCAAAATTTGTTGTGTATTGTGTTAGATTGCAGAGACGGCAAGGAAGCTTAGATTTGTTGTGGTTGCTGATGAAGTTTATGCTCATATTTGTTTTGGAAGTACACCATTTATTCCTATGGGAGTTTATGCATCCATTGTACCTGTTCTAACGCTCGGCTCTATATCAAAGAGATTGGGTGTACCTGGTTGGCGTCTTGGTTGGATTGTGACAAATGATCCTGATGGCATCCTCAAAAAATCTGGGGTCCTCTCTCTCTCTCTCTCTCTCTCTCTCTCTCTCTCTCTCTCTCTCTCTCTCTGTGTGTCTTGTTATTGACTATTGTGTGTGCATGGGCCTGTTTAGGTGTCTTTATATTCAAAACATGTAACTTTTTTGCACACACACAAACATTAGAAGTACCCCCATTTTGTTTAAAATCAAGCAGAGTTGTATGGCATAGTTTCTGATATCAAAAACTTGCTTTTTTTTCCCTCTCAGCTAACCAGGAAAATCATCAATTGTCTCGATATCTCAACTGATCCTGTGACCTTCATTCAGGTATCAAATTCAAGATGCGTCCATAATTACATAATTCGGTGATGAGATAGGAATTTTATTTAGTCATCCTTTTTATGGCATTCCATTTAGTTTAGTGTCAGTAGGAAGATCATTTAACTTGTAATTAAAGTGGCAATGGGACACAAGAAATATTCGAAAAAAAGAAAAAGAAAAACACAATTATCTTACATTGATAACCAACTAACTGATGTTGGTTAGAGTCTGTTAGTTTCAGTTGTTCCACTTGTCTATTTTCTGTTATTTTCTGTTATGTTTGTTTAGCTTGTAACTCTGTATATAAACGTTTGCTTCAGTAATAAAATCATTCAAGTTTTTTTCTTCAATTACTTTCAAGAAAACACACTCTGTTTTCTCTCTCTCTCTCGTTCTCTCTCTGCTATAATTCTTCATGGTATCAGAGCCATTGACTAACGTCAATGGCTTCTTCCGGTGACCACTCGTCTCAAGCTGGAGCTTCCGATCCTGTCAGTGTGCCGGCTCAGTCCTCCTCGATGGCACAGAATTGGAATCCCTTCTCAAATTCTCTCACTGCTTCTCTGACTTTGAAGCTTGATCGCTCAAACTTTCTTTCATGGAAATCGCAGGTCATACCCACGGTGATCGGTCATGATCTTGATGAATTGCTTCTCAGCGATTCAGCTCCTCCTGATAAACTCATAATTGGCAACGACAATCCTTTGTATCTGCAATGGCGTCGCAAGGATCAATTGTTGTTGTCCTGGCTCCGATCCTCAATGACAGAGGGAATCTTGGCCACTGTTGCATGCTACTCCACTTCGCGCTCTGTTTGGAAGGCACTTGAACAGAAGTTTGCTAGCCAATCTAAGGCAAGATTACTTCAACTTAAATGTCAACTAACCAATCTACAGAAAGGTAATCTGTCAATTTCAGATTATGTTGACAAAATTAAGTTTGTATGTGATTCTTTAGCCATTGCTGGACATCCAGTTAATGATTTTGATTTAATCCTGCACTTGCTTAATGGGCTTGGTCCCGAGTTTGATTCTGTGGTGTCTAGTATTACCTCTCGAAGTGAAAACTTGTCTCTGGAAGAAGTTCAAGCTCTCTTGATGTCCCATGAATCAAGACTTGAAAGACACACCACGGTTTTGGACATCTCTACGAAAATGGCTGCAAACCTTACTTTGGGATCAAGAACTGGGGGTAACAGACATTATCACAATACTGGAAAGGGTCAACATACGGATAATGCTGGAAAAACTGGTAATCGTGGCTATGGATTCAGATCTGTCAATAACAACAGGCCTTTGTGTCAAGTGTGTATGAGGTTTGGACACACAGCAGCTACTTGTCACTATAGATATGACAGAAATTGGGTCACTCCAAAAGCTCCCCACCCTCAGCCCCAAGCAAACCTTGCTGAACACACCATCGATTATGATCCTCAAGCATTTCTTGCTCAAACAGTTCCGGATTTTGGTG
Source organism: Cannabis sativa (assembly GCF_029168945.1). Classification (NCBI taxonomy): domain Eukaryota; kingdom Viridiplantae; phylum Streptophyta; class Magnoliopsida; order Rosales; family Cannabaceae; genus Cannabis; species Cannabis sativa. The sequence continues at coordinate 39,037,840 of NC_083608.1, read as the reverse complement.
ATGATGAAGGCTGGTATGTGGATACTGGTGCAACAAATCATATTGCTCAGTCTACTGATAATCTTGAATCTATCATTCCTTATTCTGGCCAAGAAACCGTAGCTGTGGCTAATGGTAAGAAACTGATTATTTCTAACATTGGTAAAGCTACTCTTTCTTCCAAATCTTGTTCTTTAAATCTTGATTCTGTTTTACAAATTCCTACTATCACTAAAAATTTGGTTAGTGTTTCAAAGCTTACTAATGATAATAATGTTTTCTTGGAATTTCATAAAACTTGTTGTTTTGTAAAGGACAAGGAAACGGGGGCTGTCTTACTCAAGGGCAAAATTAAAGATGGTCTCTATCTCTTAGGGGATGATAGTTCAAATCTCTCTCAAAAGGCTCTTCAGGTGCATTTGGCTACTGCTGCTAGTCCATCTGTTTTCAGTTTGTGTCAAAATAAAAATTGTACTCAAGATTGTACCTTGGTTGACTCTTCAACCTCTACTTGTAATAATCAAGATAATAAAGAGTCATTTTCTTTCTCTCCAACTGTGTACAATTCTACAGCTTTCATTGCTCAAACTCTCACTGATGTTAATGTTTGGCACACAAAACTTGGGCACCCTGCACCTGATACTTTAAGAAAAATCCTCACCAAAGCCAATATTGCTTGTTCACTTAAAGATCTTAAGTTTTGCAAAGCATGTCAACTAGGCAAAAATCATAGATTACCTTTTCCTCTATCTCAATCTCGAGCAACTCAACCTCTTGCTCTTGTGCACACTGATTTGTGGGGTCCCTCCCACATTCTATCTAAAGAAAACTATAGATACTATATTGTTTTCATAGATGATTATAGTAGGTTTTCTTGGATTTTCCCTCTTTCAATCAAATCTCAAGCCTTTGAAACCTTTATAAAATTTAAAAGCCTTGTTGAAAAACAATTCAATCTTCCCATCAAAGCTGTCCAAGCTGATGGTGGGGGAGAATTCAGACCTTTTGAGAGATTTTTAGCAGATCAAGGCATTAGATTTCAGCAACCATGTCCCCATACACATGAACAAAATGGTAGGGTTGAAAGAAAGCATAGGCATATCACTGAAACCGGTCTAACTCTTCTTGCTCAAGCTGGTCTTGATCTTTCTTATTGGTGGTTTGCGTTTCAATGTGCAACTCTCTCTATTAATCGAATGCCTACTTCGATTCTTCACCATATCAGTCCTTTTGAGTGTCTATTTCATGAAATCCCTGATTATCACATTCTTAAGCCTTTTGGCTGTGCTTGCTATCCACATCTAAGACCTTATCATCATCATAAACTTGAACTCAGATCTGAAGAATGTTTGTTTCTTGGTTATTCACCCAAACATAAAGGTTATGTTTGTGAAAATGCTACTCACTTTTAATGAATTATTATTTCCTACTACTAACAATACTCCTACTGTTGCTAAAGAAACAACTGAAACTGCTGGCTGTCCTACTATGCAATTTTCTACTGGTTTTCCACAGGTTTTCAGGTCTGATGTACCACTTATTTCAGCTGCTTCCTCATTCAATTCTGGTGCTGGTACTGTTCCAACTGCATTCGAAAATGCTACTCCTACTGCTTCTACTAATGTCAGCAACTCTGTACCACTTAACTCACCAGAACATGTGACTGCAACTGAACCAACTGATGCAACTCTTGCTACAGCACCTGAACCAACTGCTGCAACTCTTGCTACAGCACCTGTGCAACATTCTGTACCAGTTCTTCCTATATCTAATGCAGCAGTTTCAACAATACCAAGAACTCATTCTATGGTAACTAGATCTATGCGAGGTATATACAAACCCAAAGCTTATATGGCCACTAAGCATAGACTACCTGAGTCTCTCATACCTCGAGAGCCTAAATCTGTGAAGTCAGCTCTTAAAGATCCTATCTGGAATCGATCTATGTCAAGTGAATTCTATGCTCTCAAAGCAAGAGGAACTTGGACTCTTGTGCCTTATGAATCTCATATGGTCCTAATAGACAACAAATGGGTTTTTCGGGTTAAGTTAAATGCAGATGGGAGTCTTGATAAGTGTAAATCAAGATTGGTAGCACGTGGATATCTTCAACAACCGGGCATTGACTTTGAGGACACATTTAGTCCGGTCGTTAAACCTGTCACGGTCAGGTTAGTTCTTACTCTTGCTGTCCATTTTAATTGGGAAGTAAGGCAATTAGATGTGTCAAATGCTTTTCTATATGGGGATCTTAATGAGACGGTTTATATGACCCAACCAAAAGGCTTTATTGATTCTCAATATCCCCATTATGTGTGCAAACTAAACAAGGCTATCTATGGGTTGAAACAAGCGCCTAGAGCTTGGAATGACAAGCTTAAAACCACCTTGTTCAGCTGGGGTTTTACAGCTTCTCGTGCTGATACTTCCTTGTTCCTCTATGGCTCGGGTCCTAATCAAATAATACTCCTAGTCTATGTTGATGACATATTAATCACAGGGCCTAATCCAAGTCTTATACAAAGATTTATAAGTGATCTTAATGCAGCCTTTTCTCTTAAAGACATGGGTGAAGTCCACTACTTTCTTGGAGTTGAGATTCATAGAAATGAAAGTGGAATGTCATTATCCCAAAGCAAATACATAACAGACCTTCTTGTGAAAGTTCATCTTGAAGGTGCTAAGGTGTGTTCTAGTCCCACAAGCTCTTCACATAAACTGTCTCTTAAGGAAGGGACTCCTTTTGAAGATAGAACTCTTTATAGAAGCACGGTTGGCGCATTGCAATATCTAACTCTCACTAGACCCGACGTTGCATTTATCATAAACAAGCTATCACAGTTCATACATGCCCCAACTACCACTCATTGGGAAGCATGTAAACGGCTTCTACGATACTTAAAAGGGACCATTACTCACGGCTTGTTTCTATCTCCAGCAGCTAGATTATCTATTGAAGCTTACTCCGATGCTGATTGGGCAAGTTGCCCTGATGATCGTCGCTCTACCGGTGGTTATGCTATCTTTTTGGGACCAAATCTTATCTCTTGGTCTGCTAAGAAACAGCAGGTGGTTGCTCGGTCTTCCACTGAATCAGAATTTCGTGCTCTAGCTAATACGGCTGCTGAGTTAAAGTGGCTGCAATCTCTTTTTACAGAGTTACAGGTGGTCTTAGCTGATATTCCCATTATTTGGGTGGACAATCAAGGTGCTGCAGCCTTAGCTGCTAATCCGGTCTTTCATGCCCGCTGCAAACACATCGAAATAGACCAACATTTTGTTTGTGATCAGATTCTCAACAATGAAGTTTCTGTTAGATATGTCCCCTCTGTCGATCAAATTGCTGATATACTCACCAAGTCTCTGCCTAAAGACCGGTTTCACTACCTCAAAAAACAAACTCAAAGTGTCTTCCTCCCCTTTTCGTTTGAGGGGGGATGATAACCAACTAACTGATGTTGGTTAGAGTCTGTTAGTTTCAGTTGTTCCACTTGTCTATTTCTGTTATTTTCTGTTATGTTTGTTTAGCTTGTAACTCTGTATATAAACGTTTGCTTCAGTAATAAAATCATTCAAGTTTTTTTCTTCAATTACTTTCAAGAAAACACACTCTGTTTTCTCTCTCTCGTTCTCTCTCTGCTATAATTCTTCATACATAGTGTTTTCATCAGTTGAAATTAAGAGATATGCCTAAAAGGGGATAATTCATATATATTCTCTTAACTTGCGTATAGACTGTCTTTCTAAACTCAGTTGTAAGATATCAAGTATGATCATTTATGTTTTTGACTTTTGTTCCAGCCTTAAAAGTGAACAATGTGGTTCATGTTTCAGGGTGCAATTCCTGATATGCTTCAGAATACTACCAAGGAGTACTATTCAAAAATTGTTGCGATTGTCAAAGAAGCTGCAGAGATATGCTACTCTAAAATAAAAAATAATCCTGTCATTGATTGTCCACACAAGCCAGAAGGCTCAATGTTTGTGATGGTAAGTAGCATTAAGTAGTTTACTGTAACTCTACTGTTTTAGCCACTGAAATTATCGTTCTGAAGCACCTAAGTTGTATCTCAGGTAAAGCTTAATGTTTCTTTGTTGGCTGACATAAATGATGATTTGGAGTTCTGTCTCAAGCTTGCACAAGAAGAATCAGTCATAGTTATGCCTGGTAAGTTTACTGTTTTCTCTGTTTTGTTGGAAGACATAAACAATTACCATTTATACTAAATCTTGTTGAAGCTATATGGTTTATAGGTGTTGTAAGTGACATTTGGGTATTCTTGCAGGGGTAGCATTGGGGATGAAGAATTGGCTGCGAATAACTTTTGCCATTGAACCTTCACTTCTTGAAGATGGTCTTCAAAGGATAGAAGTCTTTTGCCATAGGCATGCAAAGAAGCAATAAGATTTTTATTGTATGTGTCTTGAAAATGCTGGTGGGGTGGGAGGTTAAACAGTTTATATCAGAAAACTATCATCAGCTTAACTAATAAAAACTAAACTGTTGTCCCAATATATTTGAATAAAATAAGGGTTGTTTGAGATGATCAACTTTTTGTTGATCTTGTATGAAATGGGGGATTTACAACTTTGTATTTCATCTCATGCTCTTGGTGTTGGAGCTCTACAACTATCATCAGCATTAATGCATGGTTTCTTGTAATCAACATTGTAATGAAATGATGATTACAATTCCAATCTTTACTTAGTTTGCCTTTAAACTTAGTAATGGCATTTCATTGTAATGACTTACATCACTGGTATGAACTCTTATACCTCATGAATCTTCATTACAATTATTTAAAATGACTATCTTACTTTTATTTTATACTTTTTCTTACTAAAGTGAAGATAATTTTATAAATTTACCGCCTATTTCAATATTCATTTTAACAATAAATTAAACATAACAATTATTAATTCTTATTCCATTACAATTACCATTCTATTCTACCAAACCAAACACCGATGGAGCCATTCAGATGTTCCAATATGTTTGGGGTCAGTAGTTTTTCAATGATCTCATGATACCTGTTGTTTGTAATATTTACACTTCATAGCCTTACATAAAATTTGTGTGGCTTTGTATCAGCTCAGACACAATTTTAGTACGGCTAATTCATATCCCATCGTGCATTATTATTTCTCATATATGTAATTTAGAAGCGTATAACAACTATTAAAGGCTTTTCTTTTTTGACGATTTCACATGTTTTCCCATGTTTTTTTTTAGTCCACATTTGGTGTTAAATGGGAAATAATTCCTAGAAAAAATCCTGGAAGGAGCAAGCAGATGATAAGATCAACCAACAGTGTTGTTGATCACAATCAAATTGCTTATAAAAATCTTATAATTTATTGGCAAATGGTTTGTCTAAAGACTCTAAACAGCTCTTAGGAGAATGCGTTCCAAGTTGAACTCAAACAGATGAATTCATATTAGGATGACATTTGAATGGAGGTAATGAAATGAAATAGAATGGAAATGAAATAATTTTATCAATTTTTTTTAAGCATTTTAAATCTGATTTCATTCTATACTTAATACTTATTCTCATTTCTATTTTAATGTTTTCATTCCTTTCTAACCATAAGCTACCTAAGATCTGTAGTAAAAATATCATGGCTTCTTGGCATGCCTTTGGCAGAAAACTTTTAGTCTCCCAAGAGCATCTTCAAGACAAGGAAGCTCAGCGGCGAAAGTGATTCGAACCCAGTTTTTCAGCCCAACAACAACACCTGATTATGAACCTTTATGTCAGCACAGTTACATGTTTTGAGGATAATTTATGTAATCTCACAGTAAAGATAAAATGAATATTTTTTACCTGGCAGGAAAATTACAGATTCCTCTTTGGCTAGCTTCAGACAAAAGTCTACATCATCGACAACGTTTTCTAGTAGTGGTAAGTTTATCTTAACCTGTTAATAGCTAACACTGTTAGTAATCCTTAAGGTATGAATATAGCAAAAATATTGTCATACAGTATTTACTATTTCCTCACCATAACAGCCATGGATCCTTCAGGTTTTTGTGGACAAGTGAGGCACGGAATTGCCTCTATTGCTTCATACAAAAACTCTGCAGCTTCTCTCATTATGTTCTTAATATTCAAAAAGAATTCATTGTTTGTTTTCTCAAGAATCTGAGGAACTGCTCCCTGAAAAACACAAGTGATATCAGTTTTCATTTTCTTCTGCTCAAGAGACAAGAAGATAGAATTGAATCAAGTACCTGAACGAAGGTTGCAGGGTCACTGGTGATGTTCAGGCAGTTGTTAATGCTCTCCACTATCTATAAAGAAGAGAGTAAAGTTATATTTCATTTAGTGAAAATGAAATTCCAATCTGTTCATCAAAGACAAAGTCCATGATTAAAAAGTTTTAAGAATCAAAGAAAATAAACGAACCCCAGTTTTTATAAGGATGCCATTGGGGTCGTTTGTGACAATCCAACCAAGTCTCCAACCAGGAACAATCCATCTCTTTGATATGGAGCCAAGTGTAAGAACTGGAACTATTGATGCAAACTCTCCCATAGCCACAAATGGATTACTCCCAATCACCAAGTGTCCATAAACCTCATCAGCAATCACCAAAATTCCAAGCTTCCTAGCTGTTTCAGCAATCTACATATACAAAAACTTCAAGACTAATAACACATACAACATAATTAAGAGTGAAATTTCATGATCACTACCTAACCTTTTTCAGATGCTTGTATTTATAGACACTTCCACAAGGATTACTGGGATTAATTATAACAATTGCTGCAGTGTTGTCATCAGCTAGAGCTTCAACAGAATCAAGATCCACTTCCCAACCCTTTTCTGGAACAAGATCGAAATGGCGAACTTGGAGCTTTTCGTATGCAGCTCTAGCTTCATATTGTGGGTAGCCTGGTCTTGGCAGTAGAATGTTGGCTCCCGGCTGTGCCAAAACTGATATAACAAGTTCTATTGCTTGTGTGCAACCTGATGTGAGGTAAACATCATCTTCTGATAATTTGTACGAGAGGTCACTTGAGAGGTACTCTGCAATCGCTCTGTTTACATATACCAATTACACATAAATCGGATTTGATTGAAAAATTTAAAATATACCAATTCGACGTTGATTGAAGAAAATTATATACATTAATACTTTAATATAAAAAATTAATAATTAAAAGTTTAATACATACAATATAAATATATATTAAAATTTAATAAATCAAATATATATTTTATTTTTATGTGTAAAAGAACTATAATTTAAAACAAAATTAATATTTATTTCAACATATAATATTTTTTGAATTTTTTAGTTGTTATTTTATTTATTTTAATATATTATTGAAGACTAAAAATTAATAATTTATTTTATTTTGTTGTTAATTAATTAAAAAAAATATTTTTTAATAAATATTAAATAATTTAATATTAAATAATAACCAATTCAAAATAACCATAATAAATTCAATTAGATTTGAGTTATGGTGCAAATTATATTGGATCTAAAATATAAAATCTACGCTTAGTGCGAATGAAATGCACTATGAACAAAATAGTGAAATTAGATTTAGATAAACACCATAATTCAAATTTATAAGTTCAACAAACGTGACTTTCTTGGGATTACACATCATATATATTACCTAAAACATTCACCTATAATTCATTTTCATCACTAGATATGTATAATATATAAATATATTTTTTTACTGAATAATAAGAAAAATAATAATTTCTTCCAAGTAGTTCACATAAGCCTTCAAAAATAAAAAATAAAAAGTTACTAGACAACACATCTGTAATCAATACTAGTAGTGGATCTGAAAATGTATGGTAAATAAACATATAATAATAAAGCTACCTCCTGGCCTGAGGGACGCCAACTGTGGGAGAATAAGAATTGAAATTGGAAGATCGGAGAGCGTCGACGGCGGCTTCGACAGCGGCGGGGGTGGTCTGAAAGCTGGGAAACTCAGTGGGGTCACCACGGCCGAGCATAATGGTTGGGCGCTGATCATTTGGGGTCAGATTTTTCCAAAGCATGTTGAGAACTCCTCGGACAGAGATTGCAGAGGTATTGAGTTGTTTGTTGCCTTGGAACTTCCATTCATCATCGGATGTGTTATAGTGAGATTTCTCTCACCTAGAAACTCGAGACCAGACTCCTCCTTGAAGGACACGTGTATCCAGACTTCCAGTGAAGGCTGAAATGTCCATGAGAGGCTTCTCGAAGTTTAGACCTCGCCCAGGATAAAACCAGCGAGGTATCGCGGATGCGACTTAATTCACACCGCATAACCGTAATCCTCATCATACAGGGTAGACCCAACTCGCATATGTCAGAACATGTGCGAGTACCTCCCTCTATACCTCCGCGGCAAGTATAGAGGCCAATGCCCTATGATGCAGTTTTGGTCCCAACGACCCAATAGCCCTAACGGACCAATGTAAGTTCGCATGTCCAGATGCTACCAACTTCAGCATGCGACGTCTGTAACGAGCGATCACCTAAGGACGCAGACGTTCCAAACGTACGTGCGACCCTACGAACTCAACAGACGGAACACGAACGGTCAACTCGCAGATGCGAAGGACGCATACGTTGATGAGTTCAGTAACTGTCATATATTTATTAATGTTAACGTTGTCTGAGTTTAGTCATGACAATTTAATGTGTAAATAATGGATTAACAATAAATGTGATCCTCATGTAACCGATTGGGCACCTGCTTTGTATATAAAGGGGTGATCCACCGTGAAAATGCACCGACGAATCCCTTGCTACAGTGGACTAAGCAGAACAAAATCTGACTGAACCACTATATTTCATTGTCTTCTGTATTCTTTCCGGCTTTGTTGTCTGTTCTCGCATTCCTACTTGAGTACTCGCCGTTTTAGGTTGAATACTCGCATTTATCATCTTTCAAATAATTCTATCTTTTACCAGCTAAATTACACTTCTTGGTGTTGTGAAATTCTAGTAACAACATTTGGCGCCGTCTGTGGGAACTGATTGTAAGATTTTATTTACCTCAAAGAACATCACTCAACATGGCTGGAAATCACGCTAACAGAGCTAACAATGAATCCATCAACATTGGAACGATGAGCGTACCATTGCCTGGAACCGGAGTGCCGCCTGTAGACGTCATCAACGGCGGGGTAGGGAGGAGCAACATCGGACCACTCAACCCGTTTCCGAAACAAGCTGGTCCTCGAGCCGAGGCACATCCACACCGCCGGCAACCATGCACTTTCCCCCTGTCACCCGGTGGTCGTGTCCGAAGGAATGGTCCGGCTCACGACCGATCAATACGCCGCAATCCAGATCGGTGCCGAGCACTACAAGCCGAGGTAGACGGACAGAGTCGCGCTCGACACCCTCCTCGGGTCCCTGCCGTTCATAATGAAAACCCTCAGGTAACAGTTTCTCGACGTCAAACTAACCGTGTACGCAGGGAGCGAAGAACTGATCCTGAAATCTTGGATTTGAATCACCCGACGTCGAGAGACCAATATGCAAGGTTGCCTAACCAGAGCACACGAACCGACGAGGATCCCGAGCGCCGCAACCCTCGCAGTCGTCATCCCCGAGATAACGACGCAGAATCAGCCTCTTCATCCTCGCATAACCGCACTCCAAGCAGATATACGAGGTCTGGCTCTGTGCAAACACAGCAGGGAGGACGCTACCGTGTACACCGAGGTGATCTGCGTGATCATCTCAATGCAGTCTTTAGGGCGCGCTCCCGCGGCCCGCGCAACACGGAGACACTCCATGATCCCCATATGGGCGATCAGGGTGTCAACGCAGTTGCCAACCCGCCTATCGCGCCGATCGCGACCACAGGGATTAATATCCCTTCAAACCTTGCCGCAGTGGCTGCGAGCCCCACTGTTGTAGCGACTCCACCTCCCCGCGACAGGAGGAATCGATCAAAGTATGCTTCTGCAAGCTTTGAAAATGCTCGAACAGCAGCGTAAGCCCGTATACAAGCTGCACGGCACCTCGCCGTTTACCGCAGAAGTGCGACAGGCCCAACTTCCGAAGGGATTCCGTTTATCTGAATCCCTCAAATATAAAGGTACTTCTAACCCCTTAGACTACCTAGAGAAATTTAACACCATAATGGAAGTGGACGAGTGCCGCAACTCGCGAAGTGTCGCATTCTCGCGGCTACGGCCGGAAGAGAATGCCCATGATTGGTTCACCCAATTACCAGAGGCATCGATATCGACATGGGAGAACTTCGTCGATCTATTTCTCACACACTTCCAGGCCACGATGACGTATAGGCCACCCTATACGACTTTGGCAAACATCAAGCAAGAATCTGGTGAGTCTTTGCAGAATTATTTCAAGCGTTTTAACGCTGAGGTAACAAAAGTTGAGAAGGCTCCCGAGTCTTCGCTTGTTTGCATGTTAATAACAGGTGTCCTGCCAAGAACCGACTTCTGGAAAGAGCTACAGGCCCGAAGACCAGAATCCTTGGTAGAATTCTTCGCCATGGCCGAACCTCATAAGAGAATCGAGAACTCCCTGGCGGAATTGGAAAAGGGCAAGAACAAGAGGCGATCACCCATACCGCGGTCGCGATCCCGCCGGTCCGCGAGGAAAGAATTCCAGGGCCGAAGCCCCGAAGACGCAAATCCACGCAAACCACGGAGCCCGAAGTTGGCCAAGTCGCCTCCCAAAAAGGAGTCCTCGCCCAAAAGAAAAGGAGGACCTCGCTTCGTCAATTATACTGAACTCGCCGTCCCTCGAGACCACATCTATGCGGTTGAAGAAAGGAACGGCGTCTTCAAGAAGCCGCCCCCCATCAGGGGAAATCGCGACCGAAGAGACCCCAAGAAGTTCTGTAAGTACCACAAGGATATCGGTCACACTACCCTTGAATGTTGGGTCTTGCAGGACGAGATTGAAGAATTGATCAGAAGGGGAAAATTCGACAAGTATAGAAGAAACGAGGAAAGTCATCCCCGAGCGGATGACAAAGGAGAAAATCAGAATGCGAGTGGCTCTAGAGCACCTCGCAATATCTTGACTATAATCGGAGGACCACACATCGCGGGCGACTCTCGCAAATCACAAGAACGGTATGCCAGAGAAGCCAAGGAAAAGCCGCTTACCAATGTGAACAATCTTGGTGAACGGCCAGAGAAGCTCTTCAAGAGAGACTGCGAGGACATTGTCTTCATGGAGAGCGATGCGAGATGGGTCCACCACCCGCATTCTGACGCACTTGTGATAATTGCCAATATAGGTGGAGATAACGTCCATCGCATATTGGTCGACAATGGAAGCTCGGTAAATTTACTGAACTTCCAAGCTTTCAAACAAATGGGGCTACAAGAAAAAGATTTGCGGCCCATGACATCGAGCATCTATGGCTTCACGGGAGATGTCATAGCTATAAAAGGGATGATCAAACTCCCAATCACTTTGGGAATCGGCTTCAATAACTGCCAAGTCGATGGCCGACTTCGCAGTAATTGATCAATATTCGGCATACAACGCCGTGATTGGACGGCCGATTCTAAAGGAGATGAAGATCGTAACTTCGATCTATCATCTAACAATGAAGTTCCCCACTCCCTCTGGAGTAGGATCAGTGAGGGGAGTCCAATCGACTCTCGAGAATGTTACAACGCAAATGTAAAGCTCGCGGAAAAAGGACGGTGAACGTTATCCACCTTTTGGACGCACCACCACCTCGCCAGGAAATCCTTCGGATCGAAGAGGTACCGCATATAGACAAACCAGACTTGGATCCGAGAATCCTTGATCACACGCCCGCAGCCCAAGCCGCAGAAGATACAATCGAGATATGGTCGGGATATCTCCACAGGTCATGTGTCATCGCTTGAACATTGACCCCGAAGTGCGAGGTGTCCGACAAAAGCGCCGCAAAATGGACCCCGCGAGGTACCTAGCGCTGAAAGAAGAAGTTGACCGCCTCCTTGCCTGCGGCTTTATACGGGAGTCATTTTACCCCGACTGGTTAGCCAATCCGGTACTCGTGCCAAAGCCCAATGGCTCATGGCGTACCTGCGTTGACTTTACAGATTTGAACAAAGCCTGCCCCAAAGACAGCTTTCCTCTTCCTAGCATTGACCAGCTTGTCGATGCCACTGCAGGCCACGCACTTTTAAGCTTCATGGATGCATACTCGGGATATAATCAAATCCCGATGTACGAACCAGACCAAGAACATACCTCGTTCATTACTGATCGAGGACTATACTGTTATAAGGTAATGCCCTTTGGTTTAATAAACGCAGGTGCGACTTATCAAAGGCTAGTGAATATGATGTTCGCAGACCTCATTGGAAAGACAATGGAGGTATATGTTGACGATATGCTCGTAAAATCGCAACATGTGAAGGATCATGTCACGCACCTACAAGCCATGTTCGACATATTGCGAAGATATAAGATGCGTCTAAACCCCTTAAAATGCGTCTTTGGAGTGGGTTCCGGAAAGTTCCTCGGTTTTATGGTAAATCAACGAGGAATAGAAGCCAATCCTGCGAAGATTAAAGCGTTGGTAGAAATGCCATCACCGACTAAGCCAAAGGAGGTTCAGAGCCTCACAGGCAAAGTCGCGGCTTTAAACCGCTTCATATCCAGATCCTCTGACAAGTGTAAAGAGTTTTTTCAGATCTTGAAGGGTAACAAGAGGTTCCAATGGGATGAGAAGTGCGAGCAGGCTTTTCAGGCGTTAAAGACGCATCTGGGGCAACCTCCAATTCTATCAAAACCGTTGCCCGGCGAGGTCTTGTCAATTTATTTAGCCGTCTCCGAGTATGCGGTCAGTTCGGTACTTGTCCGCGAGGACCAAGGGCGTCAACACCCTGTGTACTACGTCAGTAAGCGATTACTAGACGCCGAGACGCGTTACCCTCAGATGGAGAAACTAGCCTTTGCCTTAATAATATCGTCAAGAAAATTGCGACCTTATTTCCAGGCTCACAGCATTGAAGTTCTGACAAACTTCCCCTTAAGGCAAGTTTTAGCGAAGCCAGAGGCATCGGGGAGATTATTAAAGTGGGCCATGGAATTGAGTCAGTTCGATATCAGGTATAAACCAAGAACTGCGATCAAGGGGCAAGCCCTCGCAGATTTTATACTTGAGCTACCGAGAACAGAGGTAGCGGTTGTAGACGGTGGAAATGACATCGTCATAACAGGCAAAGACATATGGACATTGTATGTCGATGGAGCCTCAAATAATGAAGGTTCTGGTAGTGGGATATTGTTGATCAGTCCCAACAATTTCAAGGTACACGCTGCTCTACGTTTCGAATTCTCTGCATCTAACAATGAGGCCGAGTATGAGGCTTTAATCGCAGGTCTGAAATTGGCCCTCGAGATGAAAGTCGAATACCTACAAGCATTTAGCGACTCTCAAATCGTGGTATGTCAAGTAAGTGGAGAATACCTAGCGAGAGGCGGAAGATTGGTTAAATACTTAGCCATCGTCCGTGAAATCATGCAGAAATTCAAACATGTAGTTGTATCTCGAGTACCGCGTACTCAAAATGCCCATGCAGACGCCCTGGCCCGACTGGCCTCCACTAGAGAAGCCGAGTTACTCGACGTAATTCCGGTAGACGTATTGTCACATCCAACCATAGATCGAGAAATAATCATGGAGATCGATGACGCTCAGGAAATTACCTGGATGAGTCCTATCATCGCATACCTCGACAAGGGGGTCTTACCTAATGATAAAATAGAAGCAAGGAAATTGCGACAACGAGCAGCCCGCTATGTGATATATGACCAGAGCTTGTATCGCAGAAGTTTTAGTCAACCACTTCTCAAGTGTATCAGTGGAGAAGACTGCGGTTATATACTGCGAGAAGTACATGAGGGAATTTGTGGCAATCACACACTGAGGCAATTCCCTTGCCTTAAAGATCATGCGGCAAGGGTATTACTGGCCAACATTGCGACAAGATGCCCTCACATTTGCAAAAAGGTGTGATAGATGTCAGCGAATAGCCACCTACACACACCAGCCTCCGAGTAACCTCCATTCTATCACGAGTCCCTGGCCCTTTGCAATATGGGGAATTGATTTAATTGGCGAGTTACCCAAGGGAAAAGGCGGAGTCAAATACGCTGTAGTCGCAGTTGACTATTTCACAAAGTGGGCTGAAGCAAAAGCACTCGCGACTATCACCGCAATGAAGTTGCGCGAGTTCGTCTACACTTCCATCATCTGCCGTTTCGGCATCCCGCACACGCTCATTTCAGATAATGGAAAACAGTTCGACTGTAAAGAAATGCGGCAGCTATGCGATGATTTGGGGATTAAAAAGGCCTTTTCCGCAGTCGCTTACCCGCAGAGTAATGGACAGACTGAAGCAGTCAACAAAATAATTAAGCACACCATAAAGGGAAAATTAGAAGATCGCAAAGGGGCATGGCCGGATGAATTACCGCAAGTCCTATGGTCTTACAACACAACCCCTCGATCTACAACTGGCGAAACACCCTTCTCACTTTCTTATGGGTGCGAGGCCATGTTGCCGGTAGAGGTTGGGGCTGGATCCTTGCGCAGAGACGCTTTCGATGTCTCGCAGAACAACGAGAATCAGTTGCTTTACCTTGATTTTTTAGAAGAAAAGCGCGATAAAGCACAACTACAAAACGCGGCTTATCAGCAACGAACTGCAAGGTACTTTAACTCGAAAGTTAAGATAAAACCTCTGCGAGTAGGGGACCTGGTCCTAAGAAAAGTAATGCCAAACACCAAAGTCCAATCTCACGGAGTCTTCGGAGACAATTGGGAAGGACCGTACATGATCGCAGATCAAATTGGTGATGCCACTTATCGACTCGCAACACTCGATGGGACCGCGATCCCACGAGCATGGAATAGCGAGAGCTTGAAATTCTATTATCAGTAATATTCGCGTCATTTGATTCGAGTACTTATACTTAGACATTTATTATTCAACATAATTCCTAAGTATAGGGGCATGTATACCCGCATGTATTACTGATTGTTTGAATAAAAGTACCTGTTAAGTTTTTTCTACTTTGTTACACCAAGCTGTAATTAAAGTCGCATATATATATATAATCGCGGTCACACCAAGTTGTGATCAAAGTTGAAAATAAAATCGCAAGTACCCATGTACTGCGTAAATATTAAAATGCATACTATCCCCGCGAGGATAGAAATTTGTCCAAAAAGTAAGATAAAATTCTTTAAGTACAAAAGTGCGAGTACCCGTGTACCGCATATATAAAAAAAAAGAGTGAAACTAAGATAGAAAATAATCAAGCAGCGGGAGTAGTCTCATCAGGAGCAGCCTCATCCACGATCTTGCTCACGACTTCGTTCTCGACCTCCTCAACCTGCACTCCCTCGATTTCATCTGGAAGGTTGCCTTGAGTCCGGGTAGGAGACATCGAGCGAAAGGCTTCAGCCATTTCAGCAGCTTCATCTCCAAGCAGCGAGAAGTCGAAGTCAGGGACCTTGGAGAGAGTAGTATAAATGTAATCAGACACAGCCTGATCATACTGTTTTTTCCCACTCTCTTTCTCAGCCTCCAAGTCGCGAGCCATCTCAGCGATCGTGTCCTGCGACTTCTTGAGCTCGAGCTCCAACTGTTCTTTGGCCCTGTTGACTTCCTCGAGCTCCTTGTGAAGTTCCTCCATCTTGGCCACCTCCTGCTTCAGCCTCTTTATGTTTTCCTGAAAATGGGCGTTCTGCCTCTTCAGCGAATCAGTTTCCTTCGAAGGCGTGGCCGCGGCTTTCATGAACAAAGCCACCGATTGTACGGCCAGTTCAGTAGATCGAGAAGCAAGTTCCTCATAAGGAATCTCGGCCAGTAATTTTTCCTGCATGGCCAGGAAGTCGCGAGGGCGAACCGGAGAATCAATGACAACCTTCTTCCCCTTATCCTGAGTGGTCTTGGCCAACTTCTTGGAGGAATCTGCAGCGAGCGAAGTCATCACATCGCTCTTCCTCTTCTGGGCGACGACTGGTGAAGATGCCGGTGTTCCACCCTTTTGCTTGATCTTCAGGACAGGGGCAGACTTCAAGAAAGTCATGTCTACAAGCATAAAAGACAGATAAGTAAAAATCACGATTCTACCCATCACGTTATAGCAAAAGGACGAGTTACCTGAAGTTTCTCGAGGAGTTTGCTTGGAAAGCCGTTTATCTATCCGCTCCTGCTGTCTCTCAGATGGTTCTTTATATACTGGCTCCCGTTGAAGACTCGCGTTCTCGGGGATCAGTTTGTGTTCTCGCAATTTGGCAGTCGTACACAGCAATCGCCAGTCGCGATCTTGTACCGGAAGACTCCCAAGAATTTCAGCTACCCCCTTCTTATTCGCGCTAAGCGTTGGTCGAGCCGGGTCTATCTCGCGATGACAACAAAAGAACGAGTTAGCAAAAGATCTCGAAAAACGAGTAACAGACTTCATCTAAGTCAACAAATATGCGACATACTGGGTCTGCGATTAAAGTCGGTTCTGATCCCAGGAACTTTAAAAACATAAAACCATTTTGACTTCCAGTCGCCCATGTTCGAAACCATCCCCTCAACCCCGTTGATTTCAGAAGTCGCCCATTTACTAAAGCAAAAGAAGCCGTTATGAAGACCCACGCTCTTTATGTCATAAAAGTAACTAAATTCCTCTACTGACGGAGCTCTATGGGCGTACTCCATGTACATCGCATAGAAGGCTAGAACAGTGCGATAACTGTTGGGTGTTAGCTGAAAAGGCGATACATCATAGCGTCTAAGAATGGCTGCGACGAAAGGATGAAATGGGACTGATACACCACATCGAAGAATGGGTATTGAGATGACCACGTCCTCTGTGGGGATGATCGCAGGGTTGGTGAACGGAAGATGCGCTCTCTGAGAGGGTTTGGGACTTTGAAACGCAAGCCGCAACAAATTTAACCTCACGAAAGTGGTGAAGTCAGATTTGACGACTCTCGAGACTAGGTCTTCGCATGAGAAAGGCTCGTTCAGTTGGGAGTCGTCAACCGAGTCCGTCCCGCTCCCTTCCGCTTCCTCTTCTTCCCCACCTGACTCGCGGGCTGGAGTAGTCCATCCCTCCTCCACCTCCTCGACCTCGATGTCAGGAGCCTGCCTCGTATGGATGAGGTAGTCGCGTGCTGACACTGTGGATTCGCTATCTCGGATATCGATTGCCCCAGGTTCAGTAAGCTCCTGTACCATCTTCTCGATCTCTACAGAAGACATCGGACCTAACTCTATCTCCGCAGCCTCCATTTCGGAGATGTCCGTAGGGAGAAAACTGTCCCTCTCCTGGTCCGATTCCCCGTCAAAGGCGCGACCTCCTGATCCGAGCTGCTGGCTATCCGATAGATCGCTCATCTGAAAGATACAAGATCTTTTCAGCGTGATGAATGTGTGAAAAAATAAAGATAAGTGATCTCACCCGCAGTAAACTATAAGAGTCGCATTCAGCAAGAAAGTCATACTCTGTGCGAAAACTGACCCTCCTATCGATATGCGAGAAGAAATGTAACCATCTTTGGGCGAGTAATTCACGCATCCTCGGTTGTGCGGTATACCTCCAGAAACGGCTGGGCGTATCCCAGTGACTCAAGAAGTATGCATTTTCGAGCATAACCCTGAAGTTACTGGGAGACACCCACCGTTTCGAGACAACCTACCAACCAAAAAGTACGATCATTCGAGCATTAGCGCACGTCAACAAATGGCTGGGCGTATCACAGTATCTCAAGGGACATATAATCGCGTATATAGCCATTAGAATACTGTGACACACCCACCATTTGAAATGGCAATTAATACTCTTACCACTCAGCCCGCGACACGAAAAGATCCTAAAAGGTCTAATCAACAGTTAAACAGAAATAAGTTTGGAAACATGCGATTTTTCAAGTTGTTCAACCGAACCCTCGCGAGTATTCAAATTGTTCATCCGAATGTCCGCGAACATTCGAAGACGTGAATCAGTAGTGATCAGTTTTTTGCGGTTATGTCAATTTACAGGCCCTACACTATGAGTATTACCCAGTATCATTGACCAAAACACATAAATACCCACTAGCATACCCTCCTAAAAGAGTTTTCCATAAGCACCCAAAACCAGAAAGAAAGCACATTTTCCCCAAAAAACAGAAAACGAAAATGCAGGGATTTAGAAGCTAACCTTTAGTTTCGATTCCTGCGGTTGTTCTCGATCACTTCTGAGAATGAAAATGCTGTGGAAAATGGCAGAAAAGTTGGAATGAATTTCTTTTTTCTGGGGTGTATATACTGGGGAGAAGTTAAGAGAAAGGAGGGAAAATGGGATATTTGATTCGTATCAAAGCGTTTAAATACCCATATCCCTTATTTATTGGGATTGTGACACGTGGCAACCAGAATGCCTAAGGTCGCCCAATCTAACGGCCAGCTATGGCCACGCCTACACGAAAACCGAAGAGTTTCGTGACGTGGCACCCCAGCGGTAATGAAAATTAATCATTGCAGCCGTCATTTTTCGAAACCCTCGATGGGACAACCAAAAGGTCACCTCCTCGTGACAACCTTTCACCTGTCTCTCGAGCGAGAGTTTCCTCAGTGACCGCTCAAGTCACATCGCGAAACTAGGGGCATGTGTTATAGTGAGATTTCTCTCACCTAGAAACTCGAGACCAGACTCCTCCTTGAAGGACACGTGTATCCAGACTTCCAGTGAAGGCTGAAATGTCCATGAGAGGCTTCTCGAAGTTTAGACCTCGCCCAGGATAAAACCAGCGAGGTATCGCGGATGCGACTTAATTCACACCGCATAACCGTAATCCTCATCATACAGGGTAGACCCAACTCGCATATGTCAGAACATGTGCGAGTACCTCCCTCTATACCTCCGCGGCAAGTATAGAGGCCAATGCCCTATGATGCAGTTTTGGTCCCAACGACCCAATAGCCCTAACGGACCAATGTAAGTTCGCATGTCCAGATGCTACCAACTTCAGCATGCGACGTCTGTAACGAGCGATCACCTAAGGACGCAGACGTTCCAAACGTACGTGCGACCCTACGAACTCAACAGACGGAACACGAACGGTCAACTCGCAGATGCGAAGGACGCATACGTTGATGAGTTCAGTAACTGTCATATATTTATTAATGTTAACGTTGTCTGAGTTTAGTCATGACAATTTAATGTGTAAATAATGGATTAACAATAAATGTGATCCTCATGTAACCGATTGGGCACCTGCTTTGTATATAAAGGGGTGATCCACCGTGAAAATGCACCGACGAATCCCTTGCTACAGTGGACTAAGCAGAACAAAATCTGACTGAACCACTATATTTCATTGTCTTCTGTATTCTTTCCGGCTTTGTTGTCTGTTCTCGCATTCCTACTTGAGTACTCGCCGTTTTAGGTTGAATACTCGCATTTATCATCTTTCAAATAATTCTATCTTTTACCAGCTAAATTACACTTCTTGGTGTTGTGAAATTCTAGTAACAACAGGATGAACCCTTCACTATTTCCTTATTCATCGTCACTAAGTGGCGACTCATTGTTGAAGCTATGAGGAAAGGAGGTACGTAATATTAACCGAAATTATTTACTGTTATATGTGCTTAAAATATGATAACACTTTTGTTTTTTAATTTTTTAATCACAAAATAAAAGTGAAATTTTTGTTTTTAAAAAATTTATTTTTGAAAAACAAAAATAAGTTTTGTAACAACTTTTGTTTTTTCAATTTTAAAAACTATAAACAAAAGTGTGTTCTGTAAAGTTCATTTTCATTTTTATTTTTTGATTTTATTTAAGTCGGGTCTAGGTCTAATGTCGGATTTGGGTTCGGATCTGGTTCAGCGCCAAGGCCGTGGGGAGGAGATTTGGTACGGGTCTGGTCGTAATCCAAAAGATTGATTACGAAAAAAAACAGTTTAAAAAAATATTGAAAGTGATTTTTTTTTGTTTTTAAAATTTTGATTTTTAATTATAAAATTGAAAAGTAAAAACAATTTTATAGAACATGATTTTGAAAAATATTTTCTCTTTTCTACTTTTAAAAACAGAAAACTGATTAAAAAAGTGTTACTAAACGCCAACTAAAATATTTAAAATGTGATATTAAATAATAAGACTATTTATGACACCTATTTTTTGGTTTATTATTATTTGTTTTAAACATGGTTTTCATTGTTTTATTTATTCCATTGAAAAATGACAGTAATTTTTCGTTGTGGTTGAGTTGAACTTGATGTTGATATATTGTCTCTCATATTGTTTTGTACTGGAGATATTTTCAATTCATGTAACATTCAATAATGTATGTACGTGAATGGTTATAAATGTAATTTAATATTACTAACAACTCATAAAGAGTCGGTTGCCTATTAGAATTTACACATTTGGGAGAAAAAGTAGTTTTATTGATTTGAATGAAGATTACAGAAGAGATCAGGAGCCTTTATATATAGGGTCTTGATTAAAACGAGATAAACTAAATAACAGAAAAAGGAAGGTGAAGAATCATTAACTAACCTAACCAATCTAACTAACTAACTAACTAACTAATTTAATAGGTCAACCACTTGAGGCTAGCTCAAGTGGCCATAGGGAGTGTATGTATGTTGGAGGTCCTGAGTTCGAGTCTCAAGTTACGCATGATGTAATATATAAACGCTTAAATCAAAAAAAAAAAAAAAAACTAATTTAATAGGTCCTTTAAGATGGAGTGTAAAAAAATTTCACACCCATCTTGAATACAATATCATTAAAATGAGTAGGCAACAAACATTTAGTAAATATGTCAGCTAGATTGGTCTTAGAGGAGATATTTTTCATCTTCATAGTGTTATTTGTGACTTTTTCTCTAACAATATGGTAATCTATTTCCACATATTTTGTGTGTTTATAGTATACGGGGTTTTTAAAGATGTATTGTTGTATTATTATCACAATAGAGGATATAAGAAAGGATGATGTCGATATTGAAATGTTTGATGATGGAGATGAGCCAAGTAAGCTCACGTCATGTTCGCCATTGCCTGTACTCGACTCAGCAGAAGAGTGAGATATAGTTGGTTGTTTTATAAATTTCCATGAGATGAGTGAGTGGCCTAGAAAAATGCAGTAATCAGAAATTGATCGTCGAGTATCCATATAGGCACCCTAATCAACACCAGCAAAAGCTTTTAGTTAGAGTGGCATTGAGGTAGCGGCATAGTAAAAGAGACCTTGACCAGATCACCCTTTTAGATATTATAAAATTCTATAGGCAGCTTGTAAGTGTTGTTGTCGAGGGGACTGAAGATACTACCTTAATTTGTTAACATCAAAACTACTGTCGGGTCTTGTTATTATGAGGTAGAGAAGCTTGCCGATTAGACTCCTATATTGAGTGGGATCAGGCAATGGTGGTCCTGAATCCTTGTGCAACTTGATGTTTGGTTTCATAGGTGTGGATACAGGTTTAGTTCCAAAAAACTCGATTTTTGTAAAAAGTGTAGGGTGAAAGGTTGTCGTGTGACTAAAATACCTTTGTTGCAGTGACCTATTTTAAGGCCTAAAGAAAAATGGTAAGTCACCAAGATCTTCAAGTTTAAACTGAGCATCAAGAGTAGAAATGAAAGTGATTAGTGTAGCAGTATTGTTAGTGGAAACTATAATGTCATCATATAAATAAGTAATGCCAAGAAAATATTTGATTCCTGTCTAAAGAATAGAGAGCAATAATTTTTGGATTGTATAAAGCCCTGTTTTAATATAATGGTGTTGAGTTTAGCATACCAATATCATGATAATTATTTTAAACCATATAGAATCTTTTTTAATTTGCATACAATATTTGGAGGTATCACTCCCTTTGAGGGGGTGTAACCTTAAGGTCTTTTCATGCAAACATCCTCATTTGATTTTCCATGGAAAAAATGGTTGTTTATATCCATGTGATGTAAATGCAAATTTTTAATGGCAGCAAGGGAAAATAATAGTTTTAGGGCTCGTTTGGAACGCCGTATTAGGTCGTATTGTATTGTATTATATTATATTGAATTGGATTATACATCATATTTTTATATAATACTATGTTAAACTTTAATTTATACTAAAATATTAAATATTTAGGTGTCCAAAAAAGTTAATACCACATATAGTTTTATGTAAAAATATTGCATAAAATACAATTCAATATAATACAATACAATACAATACGACCTAATACGGCGTACCAAACGAGCCATTAAAGTATTGAATTTTTCCACAGGGACATAGGTATTAAAGTAATCGATACCTGGTTGTTGTATGTACCCTTTGGTAACTAATCAGGCTTTGTACCATTCAATGGAGCCATCTGGGTTGTATTTTATTTTATAAACCTATTTGTTACCAATAACATGTTGGTTGGATGGGAGAGAAATGACAACCCAGGTATCAATATTGGCTTCCAATGCCTCTATTTATGTATCCATGGCTTAAAGTCGTTTTCACTTGTTTAGAGAAACATTTAATGTCAAAACAAAAATGGTGGGTTTCCATGCTATCAATAATCCAAGAAATAGTAGGAAAAATATTGATATTACTAGAAAAATTGGTGACAGCATGTGTATCAGTTGGAGGGGAGGTGGTGGGTTGAATTTGTTGATTCAGCATGTGCATGTCATAGCGGCTGCTCCATTTTGATGTTGGGGAAATGGCATTTGTTCCACCTCATTTTGATCCAAAATAATCTCTCATTTCTCTAGTCGCTCATGAAAAATCTTCCTTAGCGTGTAACACCTCATTGTTGGATGATTAATTTTCTGATGGAAATCATGTTGCTTTTCTTCTTGAGTTGGTAATTTCGTGACAAATGGCAGTACTGCTTCTCCATCCCTAATCCATACTTTTAACAAACTACAAACTTTTTCTCCATCACAAGGAAATTCGGCTAGTTTATCACTTCGTTTCCCTTTTTTATGGGCTTTAAAATTTTGTCTGCCTTGAGCTAGCGCTATGTCAACACCACGTTTTGAAAATTTCCATGGTCAATGTGTTTGGTCGTTTTGGTTGGACGGTTTGGTCAAACGGAAAACAGTGGCTTCAGTATTTCTTGATTTAGCTATGAGCTCCGCAGAATTGTATATGGCATGATTTTTAATGTATAAGTGATATTCATCCAACATGCCTTTGATACACATTTTGACCAGATCGTATTTAGCCATGGTCCCAGCACAATCAAGAGCTTTTTTTCCTAAACTTTTGAACGTAATTAACGAGTCTTTCTCTAAAGTTTTATCTTTTTCCTGATAAGTTAGCTATGCTCCATTTATCTTCAATCATAAAGAACTTTGCACAAAATTGAGAGACCATGTCATCGCAACTCTTTATACTCCCTGATGGA